>NC_091299.1:19510430-19512930 GCF_038502225.1 Cherax quadricarinatus | reverse complement strand
GAGAGAGAGAGAGAGAGAGAGAGAGAGAGAGAGAGAGAGAGAGAGAGATTAAAAACATCACGCTTCCTTAAGTATATGAAAAAACGATTTTGTCCTTCAAATTATTCTAATTAAGAGAGATTTATTTTTAATGACCGCTTTAGTTTAGCCCAGAAGGACCAAGATTTACGCCTCACTCAGCTGGACCTACGATGGCGCGGAAAACATGAACGTACGGAAAACACGATAATACGGAAAACACGAACGTACGAACGGGGACCTACACCTCGTTCGTAAGTCGAGACATAAAAAACGAAATATGTTAGTAAATTGGGAACCTCCGATGTACAGGTAGAAGATTGTACAATACTTGTATGGTTGTGAATATTGTTAGACTCACTAAAGGTGTACAGAGACTCACTCAAGGTGCACAGAAACTCACTCAAGGTGCACAGAGACTCACTCAAGGTGTACAGAGAGTCGCTCATGGTGTACAGAGACTCACTCAAGGTGTACAGAGACTCACTCAAGGTGTACAGAGAGTCGCTCATGGTGTACAGAGACTCACTCAAGGTGTACAGAGACTCGCTCATGGTGTACAGAGACTCACTCAAGGTATACAGAGACACACTCAAGGTGTATAGAGACTCTAGGTGTACACTCATCAGGAGACAAAAGGTCGACTTACTCTCCTTTACGTTTGTAGACATCTTTGTGTCTGTTACACAGACTCTCTCTCTCTCTCTCTCTCTAAAATGTGTGAGCTTAGGCATACTGTAGTTAGGATTGTCAGTGTTTGTTTGATGTTCACAGCGGATTTCAGCACACACACACACACACACACACACACACACACACACACACACACACACACACACACACACACACACACACACACACACACACATACACACATACACACATACACAACACACACACACACACACACACACACACACACACACACACACACACACACACACACACACACACACACACACACACACACACACACACACACACACACACACACATACACACATACACAATACACACACACACACACACACACACACACACACACACACACACACACACACACACACACAACACACATACACACATACACACACACACACACACACACACACACACACACACACACACACACACACACAAAACACATACATACACACACACACACACACACACACACACACACACACACATACACACACACACACACACACACAACCTGACACACACAACCTGACACACACACACACCTGACACACACATACCTGACACACACACACCTGACACACACACACACCTGACACACATACACCTGACACACACACACGTGACACACACACACACCTAACACACACACACACAGTATTAGAAAAGAGGTTGAAGGTTTGGTACACGAACTCTGATGGAATAACGAATATATATGCGAATGGGAATGAAAGAATCAATGAGAAGTCCCCAGACATCATAGCAGTCACAGAAACGAAACTCTCTGAGAAAATAACAGACGCAATCTTCCCACCAGGATATCAGATCCTGAGGAAAGATAGACGGAGCAGAGGGGGAGGAGGTGTTGCACTGCTGATAAAAGACCGATGGAGATTTGAGGAAATGGAAGGCATGGATGATATTGGAGGAAGGGACTACATAGTAGGTACACTTCAGTCTGGGGAACATAAGGTAGTCATTGCAGTGATGTATAATCCACCACAGAACTGCAGGAGGCCCAGAGAGGAATATGAAGAGAGCAATGGTGAGCACACTGGCCGAGGTGGCAAGAAGACCTAACTCGAGCAAAGCAAACTTACTGGTTATGGGTGATTTCAACCACAGAGAGATCGACTGGGAAAACCTGGAGCCACATGGGGGTCCCGAAACATGGAGAGCCAAGATGATGGATGTGGTACTGGAAAAACCTTATGCATCAACATGTTAAGAACACTATCAGAGAGAGAGGGGAGGATGAACCAGCAAGACTGGACCTTGTGTTCACCCTGAGCAGTTCAGACATTGAGGACATCACATATGAGAGGCCCCTTGGAGCTAGTGATCACATGGTTCTGTGTTCTGAATACATAGTAGAATTACAAGTAGAGAGGGTAACAGGGGTTGGATGGGAAAAGCCAAACTATAAAAGAGGGGACTACACAGGTTTGAGGAACTTCCTGCAGGAGGTTCAGTGGGACAGAGAATTGGCAGGAAAGTCAGTAAATGAAATGATGGAATACGTAACAACAAAATGCAGGGAGGCAGAGGAAAGGTTTGTTCCCAAGGGCAATAGAAATAATGGGAAGACGAAAGCGAGTCCTTGTTTTACCCGAAGGTATAGGGAGGCAAAAACTAAGTGCACTAGAGAATGGAAAAGGTACAGGAGGCAAAGAACCCAGGAAAATAGAGAGACTACTCGAAGAGCCAGAAACGAGTATGCCCAGACAAGGAGGGAGGCCCAGCGACAGTACGAAAACGACATAGCATCGAAAGCCAAGAC
>NC_091299.1:19502930-19505430 GCF_038502225.1 Cherax quadricarinatus | reverse complement strand
TTGACTACCACTGACCACTTTGTGATCGTCAATATGGCTTCAGGAAAGGTTACTCTGCTGCTGATCTGTTGTTAAACCTCTCCACTAAGTGGCACCAGTCACTGGAAGAATCCAAAGTCAGCTGTGTGGTAGCACTGGACATTGCTGGCGCTTTCGACCGGGTGTGGCACCAGGGCCTCTTAGTAAAACTTCAAGCACTGGGAATTGCAGGCTGTACGCTATGTCTCCTCAGTGATTACCTTCATGGTAGATCTCTAAGTGTAGTTCTCAATGGAACGGAATCAGCAAGACATCCTATTGGGGCAAGTGTTCCACAAGGAAACGTGCTGGGACCCTTGTTATGGAATGTCTACTTCAACGACCTTCTTCATCTCATCCCAGAATCACATGCATATGCAGACGACTGTACACTGACATTCACTTATCCAAGAGAAGAAATGCCAGCTGCTCTAAGCTACATCAATCACCAGCTTAGAGCTATGTCAGCTTGGGGAAATAGATGGCAAGTAACATTTGCACCTGAGAAAACGCAAATGATGATCGTATCTAGGCACCATGATGGTAATGCCGGTGCAGTAGTAAGGATGAATGGGAGGGTGTTGGCACCTGGAGAAGAAGTTGATATCCTTGGGGTGAAATTTGACTCCAAACTAACCATGAAGAACCATGTTGTAAATCTTGCAAACAAGGCAGCCAGGAAGCTCACAGCACTTCACCGTATCTCGCATCTGCTTGACAGTAGGGGTTGCAAGATTCTGTACGAGGCACAAGTACGCTCACACCTTGAGTATGCTCCACTTTCTTGGTTTGCCTGCCCCCTCCCTCTCATCTGCAACTGCTTGACAGAGTAGAGAACAGAGCAAGACGTCTCATCTCTCGCCTGGACCCATCCTGGATAGATCTGTCATTTCAGCAGAGCCTTCAACACAGGAGGGATGTGGGTGGCCTTACTGTTATGTACAAGGCCAATATTGTCAAAGTGCCACACTTGGATCCACTTCGAGGACAGCGTGAAACAAGCTTTTATGCCACAAGACGGGCAGAAAGCAGCAACTTCACTCTGGCTGTACCCTTCTCCAGAACATCACTCCATCTGAGATCATATATACCCAGGATGACTCGAGTATGGAACACATTTGTACAGTATAATGATGTCAACGAGATAAAGTCAGTTGATCAAATGAAAATGCTGGCCCACAGATGGCTCCAACTTCATCCTGTTTCCTACTTGTATGTCTCATAACAATAAAAATGCTTTCAAATTAGCTGATGTAGGTAACAGCTCTTAGCTTGCCAATAAAGTTAGGAATCCTTAACCTGTAAATAGCTTGTCCATAAAGCTAGGGATCCTTAACCTTGTCAAACCCTGTGTAAAAGAGAGAGAGAGAGAGAGAGAGAGAGAGAGAGAGAGAGAGAGAGAGAGAGAGAGAGAGAGAGAGAGAGAGAGAGAGATTAAAGGGTGATCAACCTCCCTAGAAGTACGTGAAGGAGGCCGGGTGAGTCAGTGTGTACACGGAAGCTCACTGCTGGAGCTGACTAACTCACGCCCGCTTCTAGGAACGTTTCTGAATCTTGTATGACGAACAGTTGTGGTGGTGGGGGTGGAAGGGGGTAAAGGCCCTTCCCCCCTCCCCTCCTTACTTCCTCGCTTCCTCTCTCTCTCCTTCATATTACCCCCCGTTCACCGTCTCCCTCTCACCCCTAACCATCGTAACAGATCAGGTCACCTACCTTCCCCCCCCCCCATTCTCCTGGACAACCGGATCAGCCGGGCTGTGGCTCGTACGTTGGACTACGTGCGGCCAGCAGTAACAGCATGGTTGATCAGGCCCTGATCCACCGGGAGGCTTGGTCATGGACCGGGCCGCGGGGGTGTTGACCCCCGGAATAACCTCCAGGTAACCCCCTCTCTCTCACCCCCTTTCTACCACCCCTCCCCCTCCTCTCCCCTAACCAATCAAACGTTATCTTCTACCCTTACTCCCCCTGAACAAACGTTTGTCTTCAGTTACCCTTCCCCTAGACGTCATGTACTGTTTGTGTGTCACGTAGACGTCATGTACTGTCTGTGTGTCACGTAGACGTTATGTACTGTCTGTGTGTCACGTAGACGTCTTGTACTGTCTGTGTGTCACGTAGACGTCATGTACTGTCTGTGTGTCACGTAGACGTTATGTACTGTCTGTGTGTCACGTAGACGTTATGTACTGTCTGTGTGTCACGTAGACGTTATGTACTGTTTGTGTGTCACGTAGACGTCATGTACTGTCTGTGTGTCACGTAGACGTTATGTACTGTTGAATTATACATATGTGCAACACCTGGATATCTTTACTGAGGAAATGTGTCGCTACATAGTGGCTTCATCAGTCCTATACAAAGAAGAATGGTGAAGATCAGAAGGAGTTTGAGGTATTCAGTCCCGCAGCATGGAGTAGATGTGATCATCTACTGCCTCCTACCATGACTTAAAAACAAGGTTCACTGAGAGAGTCTCTAA
>NC_091299.1:19495430-19497930 GCF_038502225.1 Cherax quadricarinatus | reverse complement strand
ATCAAGAGTGAATAAATCTGTAGTGCAGGGAAGGCGGGGTAGAGGTCGGCTTAGGAAAATGTGGAGGGAGGGGTAAAGGAGGTTTTGTGTGCGAGGGGCTTGGACTTCCAGCAAGCATGCGTGAGCGTGTTAGACAGAAGTGAATGGAGACAAATGGTTTTTAGGACTTGACGTGCTGTTGGAGTGTGAGCAGGGTAATATTTATGAAGGGATTCAAGAAACCGGCAGGCCGGACTTGAGTCCTGGAGATGGGAGGTACAGCGTCTGCACTCTGAAGGAGGGGTGTTAATGTTGCAGTTTTATAACTGTAGTGTAAGCGCGCCTCTGGCAAGACAGTCTGGTGGATCAGGTCAGGTCTGGTACTGGGCTCAGTGTTAGTGAAGTACTCCTGGAATGCGAAACATTGTATTATTAACCCTCTGCGTGCATCAGCATGCAAAAAAAACTCCGCTTTAGAGAGCAAGACTCCTACGTATGTGTGTGTGTGTGTGTGTGTGTGTGTGTGTGTGTGTGTGTGTGTGTGTGTGTGTGTGTGTGTGTGTGTGTGTGTGTGTGTGTGTGTGTGTGTGTGTAGAAAGTCTCGTTTCTCTTCCATAAAAAAGTCATTCTTTCATTGCTGCTTCTAGCTAATGGTTCTTAATTTAATCTATCTTAAAATTTCTTCTTCTTCTTGTTGGCAGTCTTTGATCTGTAATATATCACCTTTAATGACTCCCCTCCCACCTCCTCTAATTATCCCTAATCACCATTAACCTCGCTTCAGGTAATTACCGCCTTAATTCGTTTTTGATTCTGAATCTCTTCAGTGCCTAAATTGCCTCTGTTTATTGCTTTAATGTCACTGTGGCGCTCACTCTCCTCTGTGACTGTAGAGTGATTGTGTACCTCACAGAGGTCATAATTACTTTGCTGATAATAGTCTTATAGCATCATCATACTCAGTTGTCACTGCTGCTCTCAGCACCATCATCACTCCTGCCACTGCACTCAGCATCATTATCATCACTCCTGGTCACTGGTCAATCAGCATCATCACTCTACGTACGTCTTGATTTTTTGCATCATTCTATCCACTCTGACGGTTCTTTGAACCCCGCTAGTGCTCCGCATTCTGCTTATTACGTGGCAAAGATGAAAAAAAGAAACAGGTCACGCAACGGGTGGGACTCAAACCCATGGCAGGGAAGCGCTGAAAGTCCCAGACCAGTGCTCTAACCACTGGGCCAGCTGGCTTTAATGGCGAGACAGAACTATCCATTCATGGCGACACAGACACAGATTCTAAGAAAGCCTTTTATTCAGTGGCAATTTGCCCACTGCAGTGCTTGACAATGGGCAAAACATTGCTTAAATAAAAGGTCTTCTCTGTGTGTCCGTTGAGCAGTTACATAATCAAGGACCTTGATTATGTGAGAAATCACGAAAGTGCTTGGAATTTCATCATTTTTTCAAAGTGGTTGCTCTGCATATTGTGATGTCATCTGTTTACTGTGATAATATATATATATATATATATATATATATATATATATATATATATATATATATATATATATATATATATATATATATATATATATATATATATATATATATATATATAATGTGAGTAGTCACGAAAGCGCTTGGAATTTCTCTATTCTTTCAGAGTGGTTGTTTTGCATATTCTGAAATCACCTGTTTACTGTGATCTTATTGCATATATATATATATATATATATATATATATATATATATATATATATATATATATATATATATATATATATATATCACTATGCAGACCAACCACTGTGAAAACATGGAATTCCAAGCACTTTCGTGATTTCTCACATAATCAAGGTCCTTGTTAATGTGAGAAATCGTAAAAGCTCTTGGAATTTCACTATTCTATCACAGTGGTTTGTTTTGCATATTTGAAGGCAGGTGGAAGAAGAGGTCAGCATCTTCTCTTACGAACCACAGGGAGGGGGAGAAGGGGGTCGACGGAGGGGGGATGAAGGTATGTATCCCTAATTACATTCTGAACTTGACGTATTCACAAACTCGACAGCCAATCAATACTGCAGATTGTCTTGTAAATGAGTTAGAATTGGGAGCAACACAGCATGTGAGCTGTGTAGCTGAGTGGCGGTGTCAAAGTTGAAATTTACCTGGCATCAAGGTTTGTATGTGTGTGTGTACTCACCAAGTTGTGCTTGCATGAGTCGAGACTTAGCTCCTGGCCCCATCTCCTACACTTCTATGATAGGAATGTCTCATTCATCATCAGTTGGGCCTTAAAATATTTATTTTTGAAGCTGTACATGTATATTGAGTTTGTTTCCGCCACTGCCTCATCTAAGTCATTACACTATACAATCTCCCTGAGACTAAAGGAATACTTCCTAACATCCCTTATGGTTCATCTGAGTTTCAGCTTCCATCTGTGTCCCCTTGATCCTTGTCCACATCTTAAAATTTTTGTATGTCGTAATCACGTTTCCCCTTGTCTGTTCTC
>NC_091299.1:19485430-19490430 GCF_038502225.1 Cherax quadricarinatus | reverse complement strand
CAGCATCCTCGGTGAGAGATGATCCAGCCACAGGTACAGCATCCTCGGTGAGAGATAATCCAGCCACAGGTACAGCATCCTCGGTGAGAGATGATCCAGCCACAGGTACAGCATCCTCGGTGAGAGATAATCCAGCCACAGGTACAGCATCCTCGGTGAGAGATGATCCAGCCACAGGTACAGCATCCTCTGTGAGAGATGGTCCAGCCACAGGTACAGCATCTTCGGTGAGAGATGATCCAGCCACAGGTACAGCATCCTCGGTGAGAGATGATCCAGCCACAGGTACAGCATCTTCGGTGAGAGATGGTCCAGCCACAGGTACAGCATCCTCGGTGAGAGATGATCCAGCCACAGGTACAGCATCCTTGGTGAGAGATGATCCAGCCACAGGTACAGCATCCTCGCTGAGAGATGGTCCAGCCACAGGTACAGCATCTTCGGTGAGAGATGATCCAGCCACAGGTACAGCATCTTCGGTGAGAGATGGTCCAGCCACAGGTACAGCATCTTCGGTGAGAGATGGTCCAGCCACAGGTACAGCATCCTCAGTGAGAGATGATCCAGCCACAGGTACAGCATCCTCGGTGAGAGATGATCAAGCCACAGGTACAGCATCCTCGGTGAGAGATGGTCCAGCCACAGGTACAGCATCCTCGGTGAGAGATGATCCAGCCACAGGTACAGCATCGGTGAGAGATGATCCAGCCACAGGTACAGCATCCTCGGTGAGAGATGATCCAGCCACAGGTACAGCATCCTCGGTGAGAGATGATCGAGCCACAGGTACAGCATCCTCAGTGAGAGATGATCCAGCCACAGGTACAGCATCCTCAGTGAGAGATGATCCAGCCACAGGTACAGCATCTTCATGTAATGATTACAGTTACTTTCATAAGAGCTGAAGTATACAGGTGGGGCAAGCATCTACAGCGCAGCACTCGCTCTCGTGAACATATCCAGTCAACATGGCCGGCACATACAAATTTTAACCCCTTCAGTATTTTTTCCTTCCATTTTCTCTCTTCATATATCTCATTAATCACCAAGGCGGAGATTCTGAAATTTATTCGGTTCAATCCGCATATTTAGAGCGCGTCCGTCTTCAACACAGTATTATCTCAGCCAATGCTTGAGATAATTCTGTATTAACCACGAAAGAATCAAAGCGATAGGGGGGCAGGACTCCTCCTTGAGGTGTACCTACCTAGAAAGAACAAATAACTGACGTGGGTACCTGAAGCCAAACCTGACAGCTTTGTTTATAGCATATAATTACCTCCGAGTTAGTCGCTACATTAATCAGCCAATAATCCAGACCCCAAAAAACAACCTTGAATATCCTTGTTATTGTTTCCAATATTTATTGGAATAAATCTGGGAAAATTTTGTCCAGATTGTTTCGTTCACAGATTAAGAAGCAGAGTCTTGGAAACAAACTCAAGCAAGTCACGAATCGACAGAATTTCTCAGCAGTTTGAGGGAATCAAAATCTTGCATCAGAGTTGGATTTTCATCATTAGAATAATTTACAGTTTTGTCCCAGTGATATTTCCCATGTGTGTCCATGGTCGCTTTCAACGTACAGTGTGTGTCCATGGTCGCTTTCAACGTACAGTGTGTGTCCATGGTCGCTTTCAACGTACAGTGTGTGTCCATGGTCGCTTTCAACGTACAGTGTGTGTCCATGGTCGCTTTCAACGTACAGTGTGTGTCTATGGTCGCTTTCAACGTACAGTGTGTGTCCATGGTTGCTTTCAACGTACAGTGTGTGTCCATGGTTGCTTTCAACGTACAGTGTGTGTCCATGGTCGCTTTCAACGTACAGTGTGTGTCCATGGTCGCTTTCAACGTACAGTGTGTGTCCATGGTAGCTTTCAACGTACAGTGTGTGTCCATGGTTGCTTTTAACGTACAGTGTGTGTCCATGGTCGCTTTCAACGTACAGTGTGTGTCCATGGTCGCTTTCAACGTACAGTGTGTGTCCATGGTTGCTTTCAACGTACAGTGTGTGTCCATGGTTGCTTTCAACGTACAGTGTGTGTCCATGGTTGCTTTCAACGTACAGTGTGTGTCCATGGTTGCTTTTAACGTACAGTGTGTGTCCATGGTTGCTTTCAACGTACAGTGTGTGTCCATGGTTGCTTTCAACGTACAGTGTGTGTCCATGGTTGCTTTCAACGTACAGTGTGTGTCCATGGTTGCTTTCAAAGTACAGTGTGTGTCCATGGTTGCTTTTAACGTACAGTGTGTGTCCATGGTTGCTTTCAACGTACAGTGTGTGTCCATGGTTGCTTTCAACGTACAGTGTGTGTCCATGGTTGCTTTCAACGTACAGTGTGTGTCCATGGTTGCTTTTAACGTACAGTGTGTGTCCATGGTCGCTTTCAACGTACAGTGTGTGTCCATGGTCGCTTTCAACGTACAGTGTGTGTCCATGGTTGCTTTCAACGTACAGTGTGTGTCCATGGTTGCTTTCAACGTACAGTGTGTGTCCATGGTTGCTTTTAACGTACAGTGTGTGTCCATGGTCGCTTTCAACGTACAGTGTGTGTCCATGGTCGCTTTCAACGTACAGTGTGTGTCCATGGTTGCTTTCAACGTACAGTGTGTGTCCATGGTTGCTTTCAACGTACAGTGTGTGTCCATGGTTGCTTTCAACGTACAGTGTGTGTCCATGGTTGCTTTCAACGTACAGTGTGTGTCCATGGTTGCTTTCAACGTACAGTGTGTGTCCATGGTTGCTTTCAACGTACAGTGTGTGTCCATGGTCGCTTTCAACGTACAGTGTGTGTCCATGGTCGCTTTCAACGTACAGTGTGTGTCCATGGTTGCTTTCAACGTACAGTGTGTGTCCATGGTCGCTTTCAACGTACAGTGTGTGTCCATGGTCGCTTTCAACGTACAGTGTGTGTCCATGGTCGCTTTCAGCGTACAGTGTGTGTCCATGGTTGCTTTCAACGTACAGTGTGTGTCCATGGTTGCTTTCAACGTACAGTGTGTGTCCATGGTTGTTTTTAACGTACAGTGTGTGTCCAAGGTCGCTTTCAACGTACAGTGTGTCCATGGTCGCTTTCAACGTACAGTGTGTGTCCATGGTCGCTTTCAACGTACAGTGTGTGTCCATGGTCGCTTTCAACGTACCACCACAGCCCAACACAGCACCACCACAACCCGACACAGCACCACCACAACCCGACACAGCACCACCACAACCCGACACAGCACCACCACAACCCGACACAGCACCACCACAACCCGACACAGCACCACCACAACCCGACACGGCACCACCACAACCCGATATAGCACCACCACAGCCCGACACAGCCCACCATAGCCCGACACAGCACCCTCCATCACAGCCAGATACTGCACCACCACAGCCCAACACAGGACCACCACAACCCGACACAGCACCACCAACACTGCAACATCTCACACAGCGGAGGAATGCTTAATATGTTTGTATCTAACATTCAGCAGACAGCCTCCAGACACCAGCCTCCAGACACCAGCCTCCAGACACCAGCCTCCAGACACCAGCCTCCAGACACCAGCCTCCAGACACCAGCCTCCAGACACCAGCCTCCAGACACCAGCCTCCAGACTCCAGCCTCCAGGCACCAGCCTCCAGACACCAGCCTCCAGACACCAGCCTCCAGACACCAGCCTCCAGACACCAGCCTCCAGACACCAGCCTCCAGACACCAGCCTCCAGGCACCAGCCTCCAGACACCAGCCTCCAGACACCAGCCTCCAGACACCAGCCTCCAGACACCAGCCTCCAGACACCAGCCTCCAGACACCAGCCTCCAGACACCAGCCTCCAGACACCAGCCTCCAGACACCAGCCTCCAGACACCAGCCTCCAGACACCAGCCTCCAGACACCAGCCTCCAGACACCAGCCTCCAGACACCAGCCTCCAGACACCAGCCTCCAGACACCAGCCTCCAGACACCAGCCTCCAGACACCAGCCTCCAGACACCAGCCTCCAGACACCAGCCTCCAGACACCAGCCTCCAGACACCAGCCTCCAGACACCAGCCTCCAGACACCAGCCTCCAGACACCAGCCTCCAGACACCAGCCTCCAGACACCAGCCTCCAGACACCAGCCTCCAGACACCAGCCTCCAGACACCAGCCTCCAGACACCAGCCTCCAGGCACCAGCCTCCAGACACCAGCCTCCAGACACCAGCCTCCAGACACCAGCCTCCAGACACCAGCCTCCAGACACCAGCCTCCAGACACCAGCCTCCAGACACCAGCCTCCAGACACCAGCCTCCAGACACCAGCCTCCAGACACCAGCCTCCAGACACCAGCCTCCAGACACCAGCCTCCAGACACCAGCCTCCAGGCACCAGCCTCCAGACACCAGCCTCCAGACACCAGCCTCCAGACACCAGCCTCCAGACACCAGCCTCCAGACACCAGCCTCCAGACACCAGCCTCCAGGCACCAGCCTCCAGACACCAGCCTCCAGACACCAGCCTCCAGACACCAGCCTCCAGACACCAGCCTCCAGACACCAGCCTCCAGACACCAGCCTCCAGACACCAGCCTCCAGACACCAGCCTCCAGACACCAGCCTCCAGACACCAGCCTCCAGACACCAGCCTCCAGACACCAGCCTCCAGACTCCCCAGTTACAACCAGCCCCGAGGTTTCCTTCACTAACTCTAGTTTACTTTCACTCGTCCTGCCTGTGTGCTATCATTCACTCTGAGATAGTTTTAAACCTCTCGTGTGTCTCTTCCTTCCTTCTTTCAAACTACTTCCTTCCTTCTTATCATCTGGTTTATCAACTTCTCCAGTGATTCCTGATTCCGTAATGTCTATCTATCTATTGCGAGATATGTAGTTGAAAGGTGTTTTTTGAGGGGGCACCGCCCCCGCTGCCCTATCGCAGACCAGGTCAATGTGTTCTGTTGCCTTGATGTATGTATGAAATGTGAGTGTTTCCTAGATGTGTATTCCCTTTGATATACCTTT
>NC_091299.1:19467930-19480430 GCF_038502225.1 Cherax quadricarinatus | reverse complement strand
AGATAGGGAAGCTGTGATTTCGTGTATAGGGCAAGGAGGAACAACATCTTGTAGGAGTGAGGAAGAGCCAGTTGTGAGTGTGGGGGAAGTTCGTGAGGCAGTAGGTAAACTGAAAGGGGGTAAGGCAGCCGGGATTGATGGGATAAAGATAGAAATGTTAAAAGCAGGTGGGGATATAGTTTTGGAGTGGTTGGTGCAATTATTTAATAAATGTATGGAAGAGGGTAAGGTACCTAGGGATTGGCAGAGAGCATGTATATAGGGGGATAAGTCTGTTGAGTATACCTGGTAAAGTGTGTGGTAGAGTTATTATTGAAAGAATTAAGAGTAAGACGGAGAATAGGATAGCAGATGAACAAAGAGGCTTTAGGAAAGGTAGGGGGTGTGTGGACCAGGTGTTTACAGTGAAACATATAAGTGAACAGTATTTAGATAAGGCTAAAGAGGTCTTTGTGGCATTTATGGATTTGGAAAAGGCGTATGACAGGGTGGATAGGGGGGCAATGTGGCAGATGTTGCAGGTGTATGGTGTAGGAGGTAGGTTACTGAAAGCAGTGAAGAGTTTTTACGAGGATAGTGAGGCTCAAGTTAGAGTATGTAGGAAAGAGGGAAATTATTTCCCAGTAAAAGTAGGCCTTAGACAAGGATGTGTGATGTCACCGTGGTTGTTTAATATATTTATAGATGGGGTTGTAAGAGAAGTAAATGCGAGGGTCTTGGCAAGAGGCGTGGAGTTAAGAGATAAAAAATCACACATAAAGTGGGAGTTGTCACAGTTGCTCTTTGCTGATGACACTGTGCTCTTGGGAGATTCTGAAGAGAAGTTGCAGAGATTGGTGGATGAATTTGGTAGGGTGTGCAAAAGAAGAAAATTAAAGGTGAATACAGGAAAGAGTAAGGTTATGAGGATAACTAAAAGATTAGGTGATGAAAGATTGGATATCAGAATGGAGGGAGAGAGTATGGAGGAGGTGAATGTATTCAGATATTTGGGAGTGGACGTGTCAGCGGATGGGTCTATGAAAGATGAGGTGAATCATAGAATTGACGAGGGAAAAAGGAGTCTGTGGAGACAAAGAACTTTGTCCTTGGAGGCAAAGAGGGGAATGTATGAGAGTATAGTTTTACCAACGCTCTTATATCGGTGTGAAGCATGGGTGATGAATGTTGCAGCGAGGAGAAGGCTGGAGGCAGTGGAGATGTCATGTCTGAGGGCAATGTGTGGTGTGAATATAATGCAGAGAATTCGTAGTTTGGAAGTTAGGAGGAGGTGCGGGATTACAAAAACTGTTGTCCAGAGGGCTGAGGAAGGGTTGTTGAGGTGGTTCGGACATGTAGAGAGAATGGAGCGAAACAGATTGACTTCAAGAGTGTATCAGTCTGTAGTGGAAGGAAGGCGGGGTAGGGGTCGGCCTAGGAAAGGTTGGAAGGAGGGGGTAAAGGAGGTTTTGTGTGCGAGGGGCTTGGACTTCCAGCAGACATGCGTGAGCGTGTTTGATAGGAGTGAATGGAGACATATGGTTTTTAATACTTGACGTGCTGTTGGAGTGTGAGCAAAGTAACATTTATGAAGGGATTCAGGGAAACCGGCAGGCCGGACTTGAGTCCTGGAGATGGGAAGTACAGTGCCTGCACTCTGAAGGAGGGGTGTTAATGTTGCAGTTTAAAAACTGTAGTGTAAAGCACCCTTCTGGCAAGACAGTGATGGAGTGAATGATGGTGAAAGTTTTTCTTTTTCGGGCCACCCTGCCTTGGTGGGAATCGGCCAGTGTGATAATAAAAAAAAAAAAAAAAAAATATATATATATATATATATATATATATATATATATATATATATATATATATATATATATATATATATATATATATATATATATATATATATATATATATATATATAACTTTTTCTTATTTTCAACAAAATTTGCTGATAACATCTCACCCACTCTCTCATTTGCTCTCTTTTTACATTGCTTCACCACTCTCTTAACCTCTTCTTTTTCTCCATATACTCTTCCCTCCTTGCATCACTTCTACTTTGTAAAAACTTCTCATATGCTAACTTTTTCTCCCTTACTACTCTCTTTACATCATCGTTCCACCAATCGCTCCTCTTCCCTCCCGCACCCACTTTCCTGTAACCACAAACTTCTGCTGAACACTCTAACACTACATTTTTAAACCTATCCCATACCTCTTCGACCCAATTGCCTATGCTCTCATTAGCCCATCTATCCTCCAATAGCTGTTTATATCTTACCCTAACTGCCTCCTCTTTTAGTTTATAAACCTTCACCTCTCTCTTCCCTGATGCTTCTATTCTCCTTGTATCCCATCTACCTTTTACTCTCAGTGTAGCTACAACTAGAAAGTGATCTGATATATCTGTGGCCCCTCTATAAACATGTACATCCTGAAGTCTACTCAACAGTCTTTTATCTACCAATACATAATCCAACAAACTACTGTCATTTCGCCCTACATCATATCTTGTATACTTATTTATCCTCTTTTTCTTAAAATATGTATTACCTATAACTAAACCCCTTTCTATACAAAGTTCAATCAAAGGGCTCCCATTATCATTTACACCTGGCACCCCAAACTTACCTACCACACCCTCTCTAAAAGTTTCTCCTACTTTAGCATTCAGGTCCCCTACCACAATTACTCTCTCACTTGGTTCAAAGGTTCCTATACATTCACTTAACATCTCCCAAAATCTGTCTCTCTCCTCTACATTCCTCTCTTCTCCAGGTGCATACACGCTTATTATGACCCACTTTTCGCATCCAATCTTTACTTTAATCCACATAATTCTTGAATTTACACATTCATATTCTCTTTTCTCCTTCCATAACTGATCCTTCAACATTACTGCTACCCTTTCCTTTGCTCTAACTCTCTCAGATACTCCAGATTTAATCCCATTTATTTCCCCCCACCGAAACTCCCCTACCCCCTTCAGCTTTGTTTCGCTTAGGGCCAGGGCATCCAACTTATTTTCATTCATAACATCAGCAATCATCTGTTTCTTGTCATCCGCACTACATCCACGCACATTCAAGCATCCCAGTTTTATAAAGTTTTTCTTCTTCTCTTTTTTAGTAAATGTCTACAGGAGAAGGGGTTACTAGCCCATTGCTCCCGGCATTTTAGTCGCCTCATACGACACGCATGGCTTACGGAGGAAAGATTTTTTTCCACCTCCCCATGGACAATAGAAGAAATAAAGAGGAACAAGAGCTATTTAGAAAAAGGAGAAAAACCTAGATGTATGTATGTATATATGCATGTGCGTGTCTGTGAAGTGTGACCAAAGTGTAAGTAGGAGTAGCAAGATATCCCTGTTATCTAGCGTGTTCATGAGACAGAAAAAGAAACCAGCAATCCTACCATCATGCAAAACAGTTACAGGTTTCTGTTTCACAGTCATCTGGCAGGACGGTAGTACTTCCCTGGGTGGTTGCTGTCTACCTACCTAGAGAACAAATGGATTTGTCAGTTAAAAATAGGAGAGGAGAGTTATTAAATGGAGAGTTAGAGGTATTGGGAAGATGGAGGGTATATTTTGAGGAATTGTTAAATGTTGATGAAGATAGGGAAGCTGTGATTTCGTGTATAGGGCAAGGAGGAACAACATCTTGTAGGAGTGAGGAAGAGCCAGTTGTGAGTGTGGGGGAAGTTCGTGAGGCAGTAGGTAAAATGAAAGGGGGTAAGGCAGCCGGGATTGATGGGATAAAGATAGAAATGTTAAAAGCAGGTGGGGATATAGTTTTGGAGTGGTTGGTGCAATTATTTAATAAATGTATGGAAGAGGGTAAGGTACCTAGGGATTGGCAGAGAGCATGTATATAGGGGGATAAGTCTGTTGAGTATACCTGGTAAAGTGTATGGTAGAGTTATTATTGAAAGAATTAAGAGTAAGACGGAGAATAGGATAGCAGATGAACAAAGAGGCTTTAGGAAAGGTAGGGGGTGTGTGGACCAGGTGTTTACAGTGAAACATATAAGTGAACAGTATTTAGATAAGGCTAAAGAGGTCTTTGTGGCATTTATGGATTTGGAAAAGGCGTATGACAGGGTGGATAGGGGGGCAATGTGGCAGATGTTGCAGGTGTATGGTGTAGGAGGTAGGTTACTGAAAGCAGTGAAGAGTTTTTACGAGGATAGTGAGGCTCAAGTTAGAGTATGTAGGAAAGAGGGAAATTATTTCCCAGTAAAAGTAGGCCTTAGACAAGGATGTGTGATGTCACCGTGGTTGTTTAATATATTTATAGATGGGGTTGTAAGAGAAGTAAATGCGAGGGTCTTGGCAAGAGGCGTGGAGTTAAGAGATAAAAAATCACACATAAAGTGGGAGTTGTCACAGTTGCTCTTTGCTGATGACACTGTGCTCTTGGGAGATTCTGAAGAGAAGTTGCAGAGATTGGTGGATGAATTTGGTAGGGTGTGCAAAAGAAGAAAATTAAAGGTGAATACAGGAAAGAGTAAGGTTATGAGGATAACTAAAAGATTAGGTGATGAAAGATTGGATATCAGAATGGAGGGAGAGAGTATGGAGGAGGTGAATGTATTCAGATATTTGGGAGTGGACGTGTCAGCGGATGGGTCTATGAAAGATGAGGTGAATCATAGAATTGACGAGGGAAAAAGGAGTCTGTGGAGACAAAGAACTTTGTCCTTGGAGGCAAAGAGGGGAATGTATGAGAGTATAGTTTTACCAACGCTCTTATATCGGTGTGAAGCATGGGTGATGAATGTTGCAGCGAGGAGAAGGCTGGAGGCAGTGGAGATGTCATGTCTGAGGGCAATGTGTGGTGTGAATATAATGCAGAGAATTCGTAGTTTGGAAGTTAGGAGGAGGTGCGGGATTACAAAAACTGTTGTCCAGAGGGCTGAGGAAGGGTTGTTGAGGTGGTTCGGACATGTAGAGAGAATGGAGCGAAACAGATTGACTTCAAGAGTGTATCAGTCTGTAGTGGAAGGAAGGCGGGGTAGGGGTCGGCCTAGGAAAGGTTGGAAGGAGGGGGTAAAGGAGGTTTTGTGTGCGAGGGGCTTGGACTTCCAGCAGACATGCGTGAGCGTGTTTGATAGGAGTGAATGGAGACATATGGTTTTTAATACTTGACGTGCTGTTGGAGTGTGAGCAAAGTAACATTTATGAAGGGGTTCAGGGAAACCGGCAGGCCGGACTTGAGTCCTGGAGATGGGAAGTACAGTGCCTGCACTCTGAAGGAGGGTTGTTAATGTTGCAGTTTAAAAACTGTAGTGTAAAGCACCCTTCTGGCAAGACAGTGATGGAGTGAATGATGGTGAAAGTCTTTCTTTTTCGGGCCACCCTGCCTTGGTGGGAATCGGCCAGTGTGATAATAATATATATATATATATATATATATATATATATATATATATATATATATATATATATATATATATATATATATATATATATATATATGCAATAAGATCACAGTAAACAGGTGATTTCAGAATATGCAAACAACCACTGTGAATAGGTTAAAACTTGCCTTATTCTTGCCGAATAAGGCAAGCGAAAATTTGAGTATGCAATAATTTCACAAAAATCATTCTGAACCTAACGAAAACAATATATTTCATTGTGTTTGTTTATTATTAAATTATTGTAAACTTATCTAAAATACATTTAGTTGGATTAGGCTTGTCATAATAAGATTAGGTAAGTTTTCTAAGGTTCGTTTGGTACAAAATTATTAATTTTTCATTAATATAAATGAAAAATATACATCATTAAACGTATAAGAGAAAATTTTAGAAAGGACTTAATTTTAAATGAGTTCTTGCTAATTAACAATTAGAGTGCACTTTAATTCTCGTATAAGTGATTAAAGTATACTTGACTGGTGGTAAACAGGTTAACATGCAAACCTTAATGACCCTTCGTGTAGTCGACGTGTTTTTTTTAACCCAATTAGCCAACCAACCTTGTTTACCAACATCTTCGCCCCGTGGGCAGGCACCAGGAAGAATCTGGGCACGTGTGTCATTCCTGTCTGTGTGGGCATGGACTCTAGTCTGTACCTGGATATATTTTATTTGTAAGTAGATGTTCTGATGTTGCCTCTTTTATTATTTTCCACATATTCGGTGGTTTATTTCCCTTATATTTAGTGGTTTATTTACCTTATATTAACTTGTTTATAAGGATAAATTGAAAATAATATTGGAGATGGTTGTAATGATGATAGAGAGACTGAGATGATGGAAGGAATGAGGGAGAGGTTATTGATGTGATGGAAATGATGGGAAAACTGCTGCCAGACGCAGGAGATTCTGGAGATGGTGGTGGAGATGGTGGTGGAGATGGTGTTGGAGATGGTGTTGAAGATGGTGCTGAAGTTGGTGTTGAACATGGTACTGAAGATGGTGTTGAAGATAATGCTGGAGATGATATTGGAAATGGTGATGCTGCAGATTCTGCTGGAGATGAATACGAGGCTGGAGATGATGATGGTGTTGGAGGTGATTCAGGAGGTCTGCTGGAGGTGTTGCTGAAGGTGCAGGTGGAGGTGCTGGTGGAGGTGCTGGTGGTGGAGGTGATGGTGGTGGAGGTGATGGTGGTGGAGGTGCTGGTGGTGGAGGTGCTGGTGGTGGAGGTGCTGCTGCTACAGGACAGCGCCTTCATATTAACACGCGCGCCTGACAATGATTGATGACCGTCCTTGCAGCATCCAGATCAACCCTTGCAAAAAATAGTGATTTTTTTGTCAATATTGTCAATAATTGATGCCTTCGTCTCTGCTAGGGAGAGAGAGAGAGAGAGAGAGAGAGAGAGAGAGAGAGAGAGAGAGAGAGAGAGAGAGAGGAGAGAGAGAGAGAGAGAGAGAGAGAGAGAGAGAGAGAGAGAGAGACAGAGAGAGAGAGAGAGAGAGAGAGAGAGAGAGAGAGAGAGAGAGAGAGAGAGAGAGGGAGAGAGAGAGAGAGAGAGAGAGAGAGAGAGAGAGAGAGAGAGAGAGAGAAGCTTAGGAATCAACTTGCAGGGTTCCCTCCCGTCACGGAGAGGGTTTCTTTCAATGTTTTCCTCAATAGTTTTCAGAAATGGATGTCTTGAGCATCTTCATTTCCCATCTCGATGCGTTCGATCTCCCTCCTTTCCCATCATGAAAGGTTCAAACTCGTTGCTCGTGCCGGGGGATTGAAAAATCCATGCGGAGCGTTCTTGCTGGCTCCTGAGAGCCCCTGGCTGAAGGTCTGCTGCAAGTCCTAACAGGCTTCCCCATTTAGAGCCCATTTCTCCTCATAGGTTCATGTTTAGAACCCATCTCTCCTCATAGGCTCTTGTTTAGATTCCACCTCTCCCCATAGGCTCCTGTTTAGAACCCATCTCTCCTCATAGGCTCCTGTTTAGAATCCATCTCTCCTCATAGGCTCTTGTTTAGATCCCACCTCTCCCCATAGGCTCCTGTTTAGAACCCATCTCTCCTCATAGGCTCTTGTTCAGATCCCACCTCTCCCCATAGGCTCTTGTTTAGAGCCCATCTCTCCTCATAGACTTCTGTCTAGAGCTCATCTCTTCTCATAGGCTCCTGTTTAGAGCCCATTGGGGGTTCCGTTTCTCTTCTCAATACGAGCTTTCGTCAAGTCAATTAAGGCGCACTGACAAGCTTCAACCCGATACCATAACTGTAGTTAACCGAGTTACTTGTGTTGTTGCTGTGTTGCTGGATTTGTTGCTGCGTTGCTGGATTTGTTGCTGTGTTGCTTGTGTTGTTGCTGTGTTGCTGGAGTTGTTGCTGTGTTGCTGGATTTGTTGCTGTGTTGCTTGTGTTGTTGCTGTGTTGCTGGAGTTGTTGCTGTGTTGCTTGTGTTAATGCTGGGTTACTGAAGTTGTTGATATGTTGCTTGTGTTGTTGCTGTGTTGCTGGTGTTGCTGTGTTGCTTGTGTTGTTGCTGTGTTGCTGGTGTTGTTGTGTTGCTTGTGTTGTTGCTGTGTTGCTGGTGGTGTTACTGTGTTACTGGTGTTGTTGCTATGTTGCTGGTGTTGTTGCTGCGTTGCTGGTGTTTTTGCTGTGTTGCTGGTGTTGTTGCTATGTTGCTGGTGTTGTTACTGTGTTACTGGTGTTGTTGTTGTGTTGCTGGTGTTATTGCTGTGTTGCTACTGTGTCACTGGTATTGTTGCTATGTTGCTGGTGTTGTTGCTGCGTTGCTGGTGTTGTTGCTGCGTTGCTGGTGTTGTTGCTGTGTTGCTGGTGTTGTTGCTGTGTTGCTGGTGTTGTTACTGTGTTACTGGTGTTGTTGTTGTGTTGCTGGTGTTGTTGCTGTGTTGCTACTGTGTCACTGGTATTGTTGCTATGTTGCTGGTGTTGTTGCTGTGTTGCTGGTTTTGTTGCTATGTTGCTGGTGTTGTTACTGTGTTACTGGTGTTGTTGTTGGGTTGCTGGTGTTGTTACTGTCTTACTGAAGTTGTTACTGTGTTGCTGGTGTTGTTGCTGTGTTGTTGGTGTTGTTGCTGTGTTGCTGGTGTTGTTACTGTGTCACTGGTGTTGTTGCTATGTTGCTGGTGTTGTTGCTGTGTTCCTGGTGTTGTTACTGTCTTACTGGAGTTGTTACTGTGTTGCTGGTGTTATTGTTGTGCTACTGGTGTTGTTACTGTGTTGCTGGTGTTGTTACTGTGTTGCTGGTGTTGTTACTGTGTTGCTGGTGTTGTTACTGTTACTGGTGTTGTTACTGTGTTGCTGGCGTTGTTACTGTGTTGCTGGTGTTGTTACTATGTTGCTGGTGTTGCTGGTGTTATTACTGTGTTACTGGTGTCGTTACTGTGTTGCTGGTGTTGTTACTGTGTCGCTGGTGTTGTTACTGTGTTACTGGTGTTGTTACTGTGCTGTTGTTATTACTGTGTTGCTGGTGTTGTTACTGTGTTGCTGGTGTTGTTATTGTGTTGCTGGTGTTATTGCTGTGTTGCTGGTGTTATTGCTGTGTTGCTGGTGTCGTTGCTGTGTTGCTGGTGTTGTTGCTGTGTTGCTGGTGTTGTTACTACGTTGCTGTTGTTGTTACTACGTTGCTGTTGTTGTTACTGTGTTGTTGGTGTTTTTACTGTGTTGCTGGTGTTGTTACTATGTTGCTGTCGTTACTGTGTTACTTGTGTTGTTACTATGTTGCTGTTGTTACTGTGTTACTTGTGTTCTTACTATGTTGCTGTTGTTACTGTGTTACTTGTGTTCTTACTATGTTGCTGTTGTTACTGTGTTACTTGTGTTGTTACTATGTTGCTGTTGTTACTGTGTTACTTGTGTTGTTACTGTGTTACTTGTGTTGTTACTGTGTTGCTGGTGTTGTTGCTGTGTTGCTGGTGTTGCTACTGTGTTGCTGTTGTTACTGTGTTACTTGTCTTGTTACTGTGTTACTTGTGTTGTTACTATGTTGCTGTTGTTGTTACTGTGTTGTTGGTGTTTTTACTGTGTTGCTGGTGTTGTTACTATGTTGCTGTCGTTACTGTGTTACTTGTGTTGTTACTATGTTGCTGTTGTTACTGTGTTACTTGTGTTGTTACTATGTTGCTGTTGTTACTGTGTTACTTGTGTTGTTACTGTGTTACTTGTGTTGTTACTGTGTTGCTGGTGTTGTTGCTGTGTTGCTGGTGTTGTTACTACGTTGCTGTTGTTGTTACTGTGTTGTTGGTGTTTTTACTGTGTTGCTGGTGTTGTTGCTGTGTTGCTGGTGTTGTTGCTGTGTTGCTGGTGTTGTTACTACGTTGCTGTTGTTGTTACTGTGTTGTTGGTGTTTTTACTGTGTTACTTGTGTTCTTACTATGTTGCTGTTGTTACTGTGTTACTTGTGTTGTTACTGTGTTACTTGTGTTGTTACTGTGTTACTTGTGTTGTTACTGTGTTACTTGTGTTGTTACTGTGTTGCTGGTGTTGTTGCTGTGTTGCTGGTGTTGTTACTGTGTTGCTGTTGTTACTGTGTTACTTGTGTTGTTACTATGTTGCTGTTGTTACTGTGTTACTTGTGTTGTTACTGTGTTACTTGTGTTGTTACTGTGTTGCTGGTGTTGTTGCTGTGTTGCTGGTGTTGCTACTGTGTTGCTGTTGTTACTGTGTTACTTGTCTTGTTACTGTGTTACTTGTGTTGTTACTGTGTTGCTTGTGTTGTTGCTGTGTTGCTGGTGTTGCTACTGTGTTGCTGTTGTTACTGTGTTACTTGTCTTGTTACTGTGTTACTTGTGTTGTTACTGTGTTGCTGTTGTTACTGTGTTACTTGTCTTGTTACTGTGTTACTTGTGTTGTTACTGTGTTGCTGGTGTTGTTGCTGTGTTGCTTGTGTTGTTACTATGTTGCTGTTGTTACTGTGTTACTTGTGTTGTTACTATGTTGCTGTTGTTACTGTGTTACTTGTGTTGTTACTATGTTGCTGTCGTTACTGTGTTACTTGTGTTGTTACTATGTTGCTGTTGTTACTGTGTTACTTGTGTTGTTACTATGTTGCTGTTGTTACTGTGTTACTTGTGTTGTTACTATGTTGCTGTTGTTACTGTGTTACTTGTGTTGTTACTATGTTGCTGTTGTTACTGTGTTACTTGTGTTGTTACTATGTTGCTGTCGTTACTGTGTTACTTGTGTTGTTACTATGTTGCTGTTGTTACTGTGTTACTTGTGTTGTTACTATGTTGCTGTTGTTACTGTGTTACTTGTGTTGTTACTATGTTGCTGTTGTTACTGTGTTACTTGTGTTGTTACTATGTTGCTGTTGTTACTGTGTTACTTGTGTTGTTACTGTGTTGCTGGTGTTGTTACTGTGTTACTTGTGTTGTTACTGTGTTGCTGGTGTTGTTGCTCCTGCCGTTGTTGCTATTATTGTAGTCGCCGTTGCTGTTTATATTGATATTACTGTTGTTGATATTGCTACTGCTGTTGTTGCTGCAGCTACTACGCTACTACTATTGCTACTGCTGTTGCTGCTATTGTCTACTGTATTTCCTACTGCTATTGTTGTTGCTGCACACCATGCCAACACCATGGACGTCCCTCCCATGGAAATCCTAACTACCATAGTACCATACAAACATCAGGGAAGTCCAACCAGTGGTAGTCAGAACTACCATGATACACAGCTTTGCTCTCTCTCTTTCTCTCTCTCTCTCTCTCTCTCTCTCTAGGAGAGTAACATCATTACTTCCTCCAGTTTAACATCCTTTGGCATTCGCAACGTTCATAACTGAACGTTTCTCCACTTCAGATGAAGACAGATGTTTTTAACCTATACTGATTTAGTGTTTCCTTGGTAACTAAGTATCAGCGATCCCTCTTTCTTCCCTTCGTTCATTAATTTAATCTTTCTCTCTCCGTTCTTTCTTCCTTCAGCCATTCTTTCGAAAGTGAATAATAAGCAAATCAAACTGGCCATCAATATTCAGTCAGAGGACCGGTCGCTACCCACTGTAAGGATATCACTTAGGCCTCTACCTGGAGGGTGTCTACCTGGAGGGTGTCTACCTGGAGGGTGTTTACCTGCGGGTGCTCCAAGGGTGGTCTACATCCCCGCGGCCCGGTCCATGATCAGGTCACTAAGAAGAGCATTGAAAATCCACTCGTTAAGACTGCAGTGCAAGAAACCACTGCCTGCCACGTAGATACCTTGCTGCCCAGTATGCACCAGTGCTGACACCAACGGTTTAACACGGCGAAGCCACACAGCAGCAACATACGCAAAGGTACAAGTTTAGAAAGTCTGCTAGCATCAGACTACCTGGGTCAGGTCAACGCCAGAGACGCCAGAAACGTCGTAACAGATAATAAAAGGTCCGAGGGCAAAGTATTTCGTTTGTCTGGATACCTTCCCTACATAGAAATCAGCTATTAGGATGACGCTGATAAAGAAGTTAGATCTGCTGGTGACAGGCCGGAGGCGGAGCTACAATTGAGCCTCACTCTATTGCTAAATTCATCATGCCGAGAAATATCAGCTCTGGAAGATGAGAAAACACAAGATACCCAGAGACCTGAGAGCACCAGTATCAAGCATGATCCCCTCTGCTCAGAAAGTTATGTGCATAGCCAGCATGAAAACGTCCGCTAGATTGTGTGACACGGTCGGTGACTGCTAGAAACAGGCTGGCACATCGTCACCTGTGGCAGATGCGTGCAGCCACAGGTGAGTCTCCCATCCCTTGCTTATTCTACATACAAACCCCCAGTAAATGAGAGGAAGGACACGCGACCTTTACCATTATAAAGCTGAGTGTCCCGTTGTGAGAGACTTTAGGCCTGACAACTGGAGTACTTGGAACTGTGTGAATACCTTATCTACTCTGGGGTGTCTGAGGATATCCTCATTGTCCATCCTAAATGTACCATCACTCATTAGTAGCCCAGTGAAGTCCCGCTTGCAAATGCTTGCTGTAAATGCATTTATGTGTGTATATATATATATATATATATATATATATATATATATATATATATATATATATATATATATATATATATATATATATATATATATTATATATATATATA
>NC_091299.1:19440430-19465430 GCF_038502225.1 Cherax quadricarinatus | reverse complement strand
GTACTGACAATATTGATGCAGGTACTGACAATATTGATGTAGGTACTGACAATATTGATGTAGGTACTGACAATATTGATGCAGGTACTGACAATATTGATGTAGGTACTGACAATATTGATGTAGGTACTGACAATATTGATGTAGGTACTGACAATATTGATGTAGGTACTGACAATATTGATGCAGGTACTGACAGACACATCATTCATCTTGTAAACACACGACTCACACTTTGCGTAGCGATAAATACAGTATAGAACTATATATGTATTTTCTCTTCCTTATCATGTTCTTAATAACATTTTCTTTTCTCTAGCTTAGTTTGTTATAAGAATACAGTAATACATATAAAACATAAAATATATGTTAATCTGCTGTTTATTTTAATAATTGTGATTCCGGGTTGGGGGCTCTAACCCGCGCGTTGTTCAAATATTACCTGTATATTAACATGACATCCATATTTCTCTCTCTCTCTCCCACCTTCTCTTTTCTTTGTCTCCCATGTATAATTTCTCTTTCTCTGGGATGTTGGAGGTATCTTCATAAAACTTCCATTTGTGCTGTGTATGGGAGAGTCTGTCCTGAGAGATGGTAATTCCCAAGTGATGGTAACTCCAGCTCTGCTGGAACCAAACATTTGAAGTTACCACAGCAGATAAATCTTAATTGAAATATTTGACGATATTCTCATTGATCTACTGAAGTCTCTCAACTCTGGCTGATACTACTGAAGTCTCTCAGCTCTGGCTGATACTACTGAAGTCTCTCAGCACTGGCTGATACTACTGAAGTCTCTCAGCACTGGCTGATACTACTGAAGTCTCTCAGCTCTGGCTGATACTACTGAAGTCTCTCAGCACTGGCTGATACTACTGAAGTCTCTCAGCTCTGGCTGACACTACTGAAGTCTCTCAGCTGTGGCTGACACTACTGAAGTCTCTCAGCTCTGGCTGACACTACTGAAGTCTCTCAGTTCTGGCTGACACTACTGAAGTCTCTCAGCTCTGGCTGACACTACTGAAGTCTCTCAGCTCTGGCTGACACTACTGGAGTCTCTCAGCTCTGACTGACACTACTGAAGTCTCTCAGCTCTGGCTGACACTACTGAAGTCTCTCAGCTCTGGCTGACACTACTGAAGTCTCTCAGCTCTGGCTGACACTATTGAAGTCTCTCAGCTCTGGCTGACACTACTGGAGTCTCTCAGCTCTGACTGACACTACTGAAGTCTCTCAGCTGTGGCTGACACTACTGAAGTCTCTCAGCTCTGGCTGACACTACTGAAGTCTCTCAGCTCTGGCTGACACTACTGAAGTCTCTCACCACTGGCTGACACTACTGAAGTCTCTCAGCTCTGGCTGATGCTACTGAATTCTCTCAGCTGTGGCTGACACTACTGAAGTCTCTCTGCTCTGGCTGACACTACTGAAGTCTCTCAGCTCTGGCTGACACTACTGAAGTCTCTCAGTTCTGGCTGACACTACTGAAGTCTCTCAGCTCTGGCTGACACTACTGGAGTCTCTCAGCTCTGGCTGACACTACTGAAGTCTCTCAGCTCTGGCTGACACTACTGAAGTCTCTCAGCTCTGGCTGACACTACTGGAGTCTCTCAGCTCTGGCTGACACTACTGAAGTCTCTCAGCTCTGGCTGACACTACTGAAGTGTCTCAGCTCTGGCTAACACTACTGAAGTCTCTCAGGTCTGACTGACACCACTGAAGTCTCTCAGCTCTGGCTGACACTACTGAAGTCTCTCTGCTCTGGCTGAAACTACTGAAGTCTCTCAGCTCTGGCTGACACTACTGAAGTATCTCAGCTCTTGCTGACACTACTGAAGTCTCTCAGCTCCGGCTGACACTACTGAAGTCTCTCAGCTCCGGCTAACACTACTGAAGTCTCTCAGCTCTGGCTGACACTACTGAAGTCTCTCAGCTCTGGCTGACACTACTGGAGTCTCTAAGCTCTGGCTGACACTACTGAAGTCTCTCAGCTCTGGCTGACACTACTGGAGTCTCTAAGCTCTGGCTGACACTACTAAAGTCTCTCAGCTCTGGCTGACACTACTGAAGTCTCTCAGCTCAGACTGACATTACTGAAATCACTCAGCTCTGGCTGACACTACTGAAGTCTCTCAGCTCTGGCTGACACTACCGAAGTATCTCAGATCTGGCTGACACTACTGAAGTCTCTCAGCTCTGGCTGACACTACTGAAGTATCTCAGCTCTTGCTGACACTACTGAAGTCTCTCAGCTCCGGCTGACACTACTGAAGTCTCCCAGCTCTGGCTGACACTACTGAAGTCTCTCAGCTCTGGCTGACACTACTGAAGTATCTCAGCTCTGACTGACACTACTGAAGTCTCTCAGCTCCGGCTGACACTACTGAAGTCTCCCAGCTCTGGCTGACACTACTGAAGTCTCTCTGCTCTGGCTGACACTACTGAAGTCTCTCAGCTCTGGCTGGAACTACTGAAGTCTAACAGCTCTGGCTGACACTACTGAAGTCTCCCAGCTCTGGCTGACACTACTGAAATCTCTCAGCTCTGGCTGACACTACTGAAGTCGCTCAGCTTTGACTGACACTACTGAAGTCTACCAGCTTTGGCTGACACTACAGAAGTCTTCCAGCTCTGGCTGACACTACTGAAGTCTCCCAATTCTGGCTGACACTGCTGAAGTCTCTCAGCTCTGGCTGACACTACTGAAGTCTCTCAGCTCAGGCTGACTCTACTGAAGTCACTCAACTCTGGCTGACTCTACTGAAGTCTCCCAGCTCAGGCTGACTACTGAAGTCTCCCAGCTCAGGCTGGCTACTGAAATCTCCCAGCTCAGGCTGACTACTGAAGTCTCCCAGCTCAAGCTGACACTATTGAAGTCTCCCAGTTCTGGCTGACTCTACTGAAGTCTCCCAGCTCAGTCTGACTCTAATGAAGTCTCGCAGATCAGGATGACTCTACTGAAGTCTCCCAGCTCAGGCTGAGTACTGAAGTCTCCCAGCTCAGGCACACTACTGAAGTCTAACAGCTCAGGCTGACTACTGAAGTCTCCCAGCTCAGGCTGACTACTGAAGTCTCCCAGCTCAGGCAGACTACTGAAGTCTTCCAGCTCAGGCTGACTACTGAAGTCTCCCAGCTCAGGCTGACCACTGAAGTCTCCCAGCTCAGGCTGACTACTGAAGTCTTCCAGCTCAGGCTGACTCTACTGAAGTCTCCCAGCTCAGTTTGACTACTGAAGTCTTCCAGCTCAGGCTGACTACTGAAGTCTCCCGGCTCAGGCTGACTACTGAAGTCTTCCAGCTCAGGCTAACTCTACTGAAGTCTCCCAGCTCAGTCTGACTACTGAAGTCTCCCAGCTCAGGCTGACCACTGAAGTCTCCCAGCTCAGGCTGACTACTGAAGTCTTCCAGCTCAGGCTGACTCTACTGAAGTCTCCCAGCTCAGGCTGACTACTGAAGTCTTTCAACTCAGGCTGGCTCCACTAAAGTCTCCCAACTCAGACTGACTCTATTGAAGTCTCCCAGCCCAGGCTGACACTACTGAAGTCTCCCAGCTCCGGCTGTCACTACTGAAGTCTCGCAGCTCAGTCTGACTACTGAAGTCTCCCAGCTCAGGCTGACCACTGAAGTCTCCCAGCTCAGGCTGACTACTGAAGCCTTCCAGCTCAGGCTGACTCTACTGAAGTCTCCCAGCTCAGGCTGACTACTGAAGTCTTCCAGCTCAGGCTGACTCTACTGAAGTCTCCCAGCTCAGTCTGACTACTGAAGTCTCCCAGCTCAGTCTGACTACTGAAGTCTTCCACCTCAGGCTGACTCTACTGAAGTCTCCCAGCTCAGGTTGACTACTGAAGTCTTTCAATTCAGGCTGGCTCCACTGAAGTCTCCCAGCTCAGACTGACTCTACTGAAGTCTCCCAGCCCAGGCTGACACTACTGAAGTCTCCCAGCTCAGGCTGACACTACTGAAGTCTCCCAGCTCAGGCTGACACTACTGAAGTCTCCCAGCTCAGGCTGACTACTGAAGTCTCCCAGCTCAGGTGACACTACTGAAGTCTCCCAGCTCAGGCTGACACTACTGAAGTCTCCCAGCTCAGGCTGACTACTGAAGTCTCCCAGCTCAGGCTGACACTACTGAAGTCTCCCAGCTCAGGCTGACACTACTGAAGTCTCCCAGCTCAGGCTGACTACTGAAGTCTCCCAGCTCAGGCTGACACTACTGAAGTCTCCCAGCTCAGGCTGACTACTGAAGTCTTCCAGCTCAGGCTGACACTACGTAAGTCTTCCAGCTCAGGCTGACTACTGAACTCTCCCAGCTCAGGCTGACACTACTGAAGTCTCCCAGCTCAGGCTGACTACTGAACTCTCCCAGCTCAGGCTGACACTACTGAAGTCTCCCAGCTCAGGCTGACTACTGAAGTCTCCCAGCTCAGGCTGACACTACTGAAGTCTCTCAGCTCTGGCTGACACTACTTAAGTCTCTCAGCTCTGGCTGACACTACTGAAGTCTCTCAGCTCTGGCTGACACTACTGAAGTATCTCAGCTCTGGCTGACACTACTGAAGTCTCGCAGCTCTGGCTGACACTACTTAAGTCTCTCAGCTCTGGCTGACACTACTGAAGTCTCTCAGCTCTGGCTGACACTACTGAAGTATCTCAGCTCAGGCTGACACTACTGAAGTCTCCCAGCTCAGGCTGACACTACTGAAGTCTCCCAGCTCAGGCTGACTACTGAAGTCTCCCAGCTCAGGCTGACACTACTGAAGTCTCCCAGCTCAGGCTGACTACTGAAGTTTCCCAGCTCAGGCTGACACTACGTAAGTCTTCCAGCTCAGGCTGACTACTGAAGTCTCCCAGCTCAGGCTGACACTACTGAAGTCTCCCAGCTCAGGCTGACTACTGAAGTCTCCCAGCTCAGGCTGACTACTGAAGTCTCCCAGCTCAGGCTGACACTACTGAAGTCTCCCAGCTCAGGCTGACTACTGAAGTCTCCCAGCTCAGACTGACACTACTGAAGTCTCCCAGCTCAGGCTGACACTACTGAAGTCTCCAGCTCAGGCTAACTACTGAAGTCTCCCAGCTCAGGCTGACACTACTGAAGTCTCCCAGCTCAGGCTGACACTACTGAAGTCTCCCAGCTCAGGCTGACTACTGAAGTCTCCCAGCTCAGGCTGACACTACGTAAGTCTTCCAGCTCAGGCTGACTACTAAAGTCTCCCAGCTCAGGCTGATACTACTGAAGTCTCCCAGCTCAGGCTGACACTACTTAAGTCTCCCAGCTCAGGCTGACTACTGAAGTCTCCCAGCTCAGGCTGACACTACTGAAGTCTCCCAGCTCTGGCTGACACTACTGAAGTCTCCTAGCTCAGGCTGACTACTGAAGTCTCCCAGCTCAGGCTGACACTACTGAAGTCTCCCAGCTCAGGCTGACACTACTGAAGTCTCCCAGCTCAGGCTGACACTACTGAAGTCTCCCAGCTCAGGCTGACACTACTGAAGTCTCCCAGCTCAGGCTGACTACTGAAGTCTCCCAGCTCAGGCTGACACCACTGAAGTCTCCCAGCTCAGGCTGACACTACTGAAGTCTCCCAGCTCTGGCTGACTACTGAAGTCTCCCAGCTCAGGCTAACACTACTGAAGTCTCCCAGCTCAGGCTGACACTACTGAAGTCTCCCAGCTCAGGCTGACACTACTGAAGTCTCCCAGCTCTGGCTGACTACTGAAGTCTCCCAGCTCAGGCTAACACTACTGAAGTCTCCCAGCTCAGGCTGACACTACTGAAGTCTCCCAGCTCAGGCTGACACTACTGAAGTCTCCCAGCTCTGGCTGACTACTGAAGTCTCCCAGCTCAGGCTAACACTACTGAAGTCTCCCAGCTCAGGCTGACACTACTGAAGTCTCCCAGCTCAGGCTGACACTACTGAAGTCTCCCAGCTCAGGCTGACACATTTCAACACCTTGTGTGGTTATCGTATATGGTGTAAATTATTTAGTTACTCGGCAAACTGAGGACTGAGACACTTGTGCAACGTTTGGGAGTCTTTACTGAGGAAACAATTCAGGAGTCAGTGGCTTCATCAGTCCAATAAAGGGAAGAACGGGGAAAGATGAGGAGTTTGAGGTCGAAGTGTTCAATCCATCAGTCTTGAGAAACATTGAACACATCAACTCCAGGCTGAGGGACTGATTACTTCAAACTCCTCTTTCCCTGTTCTTCTCTATATTGGACTGAAGAAGCCACTGGATCTCATTCTCACTGCTCATGTATCCAGTTGTGGGGAAATTCTTTTATACTCTCTCTCTCTCACTTCCTCTTTCTTTTCGTCTTCTCCACGCCCACACCCACGGCCATGACACTCAGCTATGATATACGCTCACTCCTACTCTGACATCTACACGCGCGTATGCCCACCGTCACACGCCCTCACGCCCATGTTCCACGCCCACTCATGGCCACATCAAGATCGTCCCACGCCCACCCACGTCCACACTGTGACAAGGCATAAGGTGGTGACTGATGACGAATCAGCGAGTGAGTCAGTGAATGAGTCAGTGAGTGAGGCAGGTGCAAGGGGAATTGTGGCATGCTATTTGTGGCACCCCTCCTCCACCCCTCCCATCGTGGCACCCCTTCCCATCGCAGCACCCCCCATTCCCCCACCCCTCACCTCGTGCCACTGACACTCGGGCACCTCTTGCACCCTGTCCACCCTCCCCTCCTTCTCACCCCTCCCTCCCCTAATTCCCTCCCTACCCATCCCTCCCCTCCCATTCCCTCATAAAACGGGAGTTAAGAGACTGGACTAACTCCACAATCCTCCAGTAACAACCCTGAGCTGTTCACTTACTGCAACAATCTCTTCAGTTGAGATTTCGGCTCCCTATCACTCCATCTTCGATAATACGAAGCAATTAAAGGCGGTCATTGTCGGATCAAAATATTCTCCTCTCCACTAAATGTCTATCACAGTGAAGACAATACATTAGCGAAGACAAGTTGCTAGTGAAGACAAGCTACAAGTCAGTGAAGACGAGCTACAAGTCAGTGAAGACGAGCTACAAGTCAGTGAAGACGAGCTACAAGTCAGTGAAGACGAGCTACAAGTCAGTGAAGACAAGCTACAAGTCAGTGAAGACGAGCTACAAGTCAGTGAAGACGAGCTGCAAGTCAGTGAAGACAAGCTACAAGTCAGTGAAGACAAGCTACAAGTCAGTGAAGACAAGCTACAAGTCAGTGAAGACGAGCTACAAGTCAGTGAAGACAAGCTACAAGTCAGTGAAGACAAGCTACAAGTCAGTGAAGACAAGCTACAAGTCAGTGAAGACAAGCTACAAGTCAGTGAAGACGAGCTACAAGTCAGTGAAGACGAGCTGCAAGTCAGTGAAGACGAGCTACAAGTCAGTGAAGACAAGCTACAAGTCAGTGAAGACGAGCTACAAGTCAGTGAAGACAAGCTACAAGTCAGTGAAGACAAGCTACAAGTCAGTGAAGACGAGCTACAAGTCAGTGAAGACGAGCTGCAAGTCAGTGAAGACGAGCTACAAGTCAGTGAAGACAAGCTACAAGTCAGTGAAGACGAGCTACAAGTCAGTGAAGACAAGCTACAAGTCAGTGAAGACGAGCTACAAGTCAGTGAAGACGAGCTACAAGTCAGTGAAGACGAGCTACAAGTCAGTGAAGACAAGCTACAAGTCAGTGAAGACAAGCTACAAGTCAGTGAAGACAAGCTACAAGTCAGTGAAGACGAGCTGCAAGTCAGTGAAGACAAGCTACAAGTCAGTGAAGACAAGCTACAAGTCAGTGAAGACGAGCTACAAGTCAGTGAAGACGAGCTGCAAGTCAGTGAAGACGAGCTACAAGTCAGTGAAGACGAGCTACAAGTCAGTGAAGACGAGCTACAAGTCAGTGAAGACAAGCTACAAGTCAGTGAAGACAAGCTACAAGTCAGTGAAGACGAGCTACAAGTCAGTGAAGACGAGCTACAAGTCAGTGAAGACGAGCTACAAGTCAGTGAAGACAAGCTACAAGTCAGTGAAGACAAGCTACAAGTCAGTGAAGACAAGCTACAAGTCAGTGAAGACGAGCTACAAGTCAGTGAAGACGAGCTGCAAGTCAGTGAAGACAAGCTACAAGTCAGTGAAGACAAGCTACAAGTCAGTGAAGACAAGCTACAAGTCAGTGAAGACGAGCTACAAGTCAGTGAAGACAAGCTACAAGTCAGTGAAGACAAGCTACAAGTCAGTGAAGACAAGCTACAAGTCAGTGAAGACGAGCTACAAGTCAGTGAAGACGAGCTGCAAGTCAGTGAAGACGAGCTACAAGTCAGTGAAGACAAGCTACAAGTCAGTGAAGACGAGCTACAAGTCAGTGAAGACAAGCTACAAGTCAGTGAAGACAAGCTACAAGTCAGTGAAGACGAGCTACAAGTCAGTGAAGACGAGCTGCAAGTCAGTGAAGACGAGCTACAAGTCAGTGAAGACAAGCTACAAGTCAGTGAAGACGAGCTACAAGTCAGTGAAGACAAGCTACAAGTCAGTGAAGACGAGCTACAAGTCAGTGAAGACGAGCTACAAGTCAGTGAAGACGAGCTACAAGTCAGTGAAGACAAGCTACAAGTCAGTGAAGACAAGCTACAAGTCAGTGAAGACGAGCTACAAGTCAGTGAAGACGAGCTGCAAGTCAGTGAAGACGAGCTACAAGTCAGTGAAGACAAGCTACAAGTCAGTGAAGACAGGCTAGAACTCAGTGAAAACAAGCTAGAAGTCAGTGAAGTTGTGTAGAATAGAGGGTGTATGTGTAGATGTATGACTGTTTAGTTAATTATCCAATCAAGTCATTAGTTTGATGAATCCACCCCAGGAAACTTGTCATCCCATTTCCAGATACCCGGGTTGCTTACCTCCCATGAACTGAAGGTAAGTGCAAGACCCCCTCATATGTGGCCAGTGGTGCTAGTAAAATATAAATGCATTTTCAGTAGTACTGTCAACAATCACTGACCATCGTGAGGTGGGAGTCTGTAGGTTAATTTCAATTATATAAACACCACGAGAAACTGCGAGTCACTGGTTACACTCGGCTTCGTGTAGGAGAGAAACTGCAGAGTCGTTACGTAATATAACAGTGAAAAGTAGTTTAATTTACGTTGTAAAGTAATTTGAGAATGTTAGTGTTGTTCACTGCACTAGCCTAGTGTAGGGTAAACCGCCCTCTTTAACTTAACGGCGGAGTTCGTTGGTCTACCCTCCGTACACATGGTGTTCTCGTGACTGGAGTACTAGCGGGTGGGCGCTCATGCCCTGGTCGCTGGCACACATGCGTATCCCTGTTGGCAATTTGTGTTACCTGTGATAAAAGTAATCATAGGCAAGAAGCGAAATTACACTATATCTAATTCTAAGTTTGCTTAAATGCTTATAAGAGTCTTCATTACTAAATTAATCTAATAATAATTTAACTTTGGATGAAGGAAATGTGGCATCGACGAGTATAGGCCTACTGTGGGCATCTTGTTACTGCCTATCCTCCACTCTCTCTCTCTCTCTCTCTCTCTCTCTCTCTCTCTCTCTCTCTCTCTCTCTCTCTCTCTCTCTCTCTCTCTCTCTCTCTCTCTCTCTCCACAATTCCCCCAATTCCGAATTTTACGAGTGAATAACATAGGTTTGATTTTTCCTAAAGGAAACAAGCTACAAGACAGTGAAGACAAGATACAGGACAGTGAAGACAAGATACAGGACAGTGAAGACAAGATACATGACAGTGAAGACAAGATACAGGACAGTGAAGACAAGATACAGGACAGTGAAGACAAGATACAGGACAGTGAAGACAAGATACATGACAATGAAGACAAGATACAGGACAGTGAAGACAAGATACAGGACAGTGAAGACAAGATACAGGACAGTGAAGACAAGATACAGGACAGTGAAGACAAGATACAGGACAGTGAAGACAAGATACAGGACAGTGAAGACAAGATACAGGACAGTGAAGACAAGATACAGGACAGTGAAGACAAGATACAGGACAGTGAAGACAAGATACAGGACAGTGAAGACAAGATACATGACAGTGAAGACAAGATACAGGACAGTGAAGACAAGATACAGGACAGTGAAGACAAGATACAGGACAGTGAAGACAAGATACAGGACAGTGAAGACAAGGACAGTGAAGACAAGATACAGGACAGTGAAAACAAGATACAGGACAGTGAAGACAAGATACAGGACAGTGAAGACAAGATACAGGACAGTGAAGACAAGATACAGGACAGTGAAGACAAGATACAGGACAGTGAAGACAAGATACAGGACAGTGAAGACAAGATACAGGACAGTGAAGACAAGATACAAGTCCACGAAGACAAGCTCCAAGATAAAGGACGGACTGGTGGTACCCAGACAACCTCCGTCTTCCTGTTGTGACACGAAGACCGGGAGTTCACACCCCCACCGCCTCCTCCCCCTCCTCCCCTCCCTCCCCCACCGCCCCTCCTCCCTCGATCCCTCCTCCACCATCCCTCCCCCTCCCTCCTTCACCGCCCCCCCCTACAAGAAATTCATACGAGGGGCAAATTAATCATTTTGTTTTACCGGGTCATCCCGGTCTCATTAATTCCCCTCCCTCCCTCCCACCCAAAAAAAAAAAAAAAAAAAAAAAATATGGTACGTGTGTTTGGAATAAATTTATTTACTAACTGTTGGAAAGGGAAATCGAATAAACTCTCTGGGTGAGTCAGGTGTGTATGACTGGGTGAGTCAGGTGTGTATGGCTGGGTGAGTCAGGTGTGTATGGCTGGGTGAGTCAGGTGTGTATGACTGGGTGAGTCAGGTGTGTATGGCTGGGTGAGTCAGGTGTGTATGGCTGGGTGAGTCAGGTGTGTATGACTGGGTGAGTCAGGTGTGTATGACTGGGTGAGTCAGGTGTGTATGGCTGGGTGAGTCAGGTGTGTATGACTGGGTGAGTCAGGTGTGTATGACTGAGTGAGTCAGGTGTGTATGGCTGGGTGAGTCAGGTGTGTATGACTGGGTGAGTCAGGTGTGTATGGCTGGGTGAGTCAGGTGTGTATGACTGGGTGAGTCAGGTGTGTATGGCTGGGTGAGTCAGGTGTGTATGGCTGGGTGAGTCAGGTGTGTATGACTGGGTGAGTCAGGTGTGTATGGCTGGGTGAGTCAGGTGTGTATGGCTGGGTGAGTCAGGTGTGTATGGCTGGGTGAGTCAGGTGTGTATGACTGGGTGAGTCAGGTGTGTATGGCTGGGTGAGTCAGGTGTGTATGGCTGGGTGAGTCAGGTGTGTATGGCTGGGTGAGTCAGGTGTGTATGGCTGGGTGAGTCAGGTGTGTATGGCTGGGTGAGTCAGGTGTGTATGGCTGGGTGAGTCAGGTGTGTATGGCTGGGTGAGTCAGGTGTGTATGACTGGGTGAGTCAGGTGTGTATGGCTGGGTGAGTCAGGTGTGTATGGCTGGGTGAGTCAGGTGTGTATGGCTGGGTGAGTCAGGTGTGTATGACTGGGTGAATCAGGTGTGTATGACTGGGTGAGTCAGGTGTGTATGGCTGGGTGAGTCAGGTGTGTATGGCTGGGTGAGTCAGGTGTGTATGACTGGGTGAGTCAGGTGTGTATGGCTGGGTGAGTCAGGTGTGTATGACTGGGTGAGTCAGGTGTGTATGACTGGGTGAGTCAGGTGTGTATGACTGGGTGAGTCAGGTGTGTATGGCTGGGTGAGTCAGGTGTGTATGGCTGGGTGAGTCAGGTGTGTATGGCTGGGTGAGTCAGGTGTGTATGACTGGTTGAGTCAGGTGTGTATGGCTGGGTGAGTCAGGTGTGTATGGCTGGGTGAGTCAGGTGTGTATGACTGGTTGAGTCAGGTGTGTATGGCTGGGTGAGTCAGGTGTGTATGGCTGGGTGAGTCAGGTGTGTATGACTGGGTGAGTCAGGTGTGTATGACTGGGTGAGTCAGGTGTGTATGACTGGGTGAGTCAGGTGTGTATGGCTGGGTGAGTCAGGTATGTATGGCTGGGTGAGTCAGGTGTGTATGGCTGGGTGAGTCAGGTGTGTATGACTGGGTGAGTCAGGTGTGTATGACTGGGTGAGTCAGGTGTGTATGACTGGGTGAGTCAGGTGTGTATGACTGGGTGAGTCAGGTGTGTATGGCTGGGTGAGTCAGGTGTGTATGACTGGGTGAGTCAGGTGTGTATGACTGGGTGAGTCAGGTGTGTATGGCTGGGTGAGTCAGGTGTGTATGGCTGGGTGAGTCAGGTGTGTATGGCTGGGTGAGTCAGGTGTGTATGGCTGGGTGAGTCAGGTGTGTATGACTGGGTGAGTCAGGTGAGTATGACTGAATGCAGTGATTGAATAAATTGGAACTGCATTCAAACTGAGAGTGGTGGAGTTGTCACCGTGATCACTGCTGCATCACTGACTGCTGAGGTAAGCGCAGCATCACTGGCTACTGAGGTTGTAAACACATCACTGGCTGGTGAAGTAAGCACAGCATCAGTGCTGAGGCAAGCATATCGCTGAGTGCTGAGGTAAGCGCAGCATCACTGGCTCCTGAGGTTGTAAGCACATCACTAGCTGCTGAGGTAGACACAGCATCGCTGGCTGCTGAGATGAGCACATAACTGCATGTTGAGATAAGGACATATCTGACTGGTGAGGTAAGCTTAGTAAAACTTGACTGCTGAGATAAATACATCCCTGACTACTGACGTAAGCACATCACGGTTGCTGAGGCAAGCGCAATATCACTGCTGAAGTAAGCACACAATTGACTGCTGACGTTGTAAACACAACACCACTGACTGCTGAGGTTGTAAACACAACACCACTGACTGCTGAGGTTGTAAACACAACACCACTGACTGCTGAGGTTATAAACACAACACCACTGACTGCTGAGGTTATAAACACAACACCACTGACTGCTGAGGTTGTAAACACATCACTGGTTGCTGAGGTTGTAAACACAACATCACTGGCTGTTGAGGTTGTAAACACAACATCACTGACTGCTGAGGTTATAAACACAACACCACTGACTGCTGAGGTTGTAAACACATCACTGGTTGCTGAGGTTGTAAACACAACATCACTGACTGCTGAGGTTGTAAACACAACATCACTGACTGCTGAGGTTGTAAACACATCACTGGTTGCTGAGGTTGTAAACACAACATCACTGGCTGTTGAGGTTGTAAACACAACATCGCTAGCTGCTGAGGTTGTAAACACAACATCACAGACTGCTGAGATTGTAAACACAGGAACAATTAACACAATCGCGACGTCGATTTTTCAACATTGTGACCAACGTCGTTTTATCGACGCTTCCAGTCGATCCTTAAATACTCAAATACTCATTTTAAAAATCACTTCAAGAAAATTTAGGCTAAGTAAAGCAACCTTGAAATGTGAACGTTGAGGGTCGCTGCTACGACACAGCCTCGCGGGATAAGCAACACTGCACGATAAAGTGGATCCTAGGTCAGGGATTCTCAACTTTTCCTCTATCATTAACTCCCTCGGCTTGATGTATTTCTCCATTTACTCCCTTATTTCCATACAAAAAAAAATTATCGCCATCATAAAGGGACAGGAAAACAAGAAGGTCAGAAGGTCAGGTTTTGCACAAAATTAGGTACATCAAATATTTACCACTTGCCATGTAATGTTTTACCCTCAGTGGGTAAATTTACCTCTGGTTGAGAATCACTGCCCTAGAGGAAGAAGGTCAGTCTTGACGTACCTGCCTGTCACTTCCTACTCAACTACCGGGGCAAAGACTGGACAATCTGGGTCCTTGCAAACTTAGAATTTACATTTTTCCACTAGGGGAGAGTTCACTATGCAGTGCCACACATACAGTGAGTGACCACACCACCATACACAGTACTGAGCAGTGCCACACACACAGTGAGTGACCCCACCACCATACACACACAGTACTAAGCAGTGCCACACATACAGTGAGTGACCACACCACCATACACACACAGTAATGAGCAATGCCACACATACAGTGAGTGACCACACCACCATACACACACATAGTACTGAGCAGTGCCACACCCATCTTATTCCTCATTCTCATATCAGATATAGACAGAGATATACACCACAGCACCATATCAACCTTTGCGGATGATACTAGGATCTGCATGAGGCTGTCATCTGCTGAGGACGCGGTTAACCTCCAAGAAGATATAAACAAAGTTTTCCAGTGGGCAACGGTAAACAATATGATGTTCAATGAGGACAAATTCCAACTACTCCGTTATGGAAAACTGGAGGAGATAATAACTAGAACAGAATATACTATTGACTCCGGCCATACAATAGAGCGGAAAAATAATGTAAGGGACCTGGGAGTAGTAATGTCTGAGGATCTCACTTTCAAGGATCACAACAGTGCCACGATCGCAAGTGCAAAGAAAATGATAGGATGGATAATGAGAACGTCAAAACGAGAGATACCAAGCCAATGATGATCCTTTTCAAATCACTTGTTCTCTCTAGGCTGGAATATTGCTGTACATTAACATCTCCATTCAAAGCAGGTGAAATTGCAGATCTAGAGAGTGTACAGAGATCCTTTACTGCACGTATAAGTTCTGTCAAGCACCTTAACTACTGGGAACGCTTGGAAGCACTTGACTTGTACTCGTTGGAACGCAGGAGAGAGAGATATATCATAATCTACACTTGGAAAATCCTGGAAGGAATGGTCCCGAATCTGCACACAGAAATCATTCCCTACGAAAGTGAAAGACTGGGCAGGCGATGCAAAATACCCCCAATTAAAACTAGGGGCGCCACTGGTACACTAAGAGAAAACACCATAAGTGTCGGGGCCCACGACTGTTCAACAGCCTCCCATCAAGCCAATAAACCCCTGGCTGTCTTCAAGATAGAGCTGGACAGATACCTAAAGTCAGTGCCGGATCAGCCGGGCTGTGGCTCGTACGTTGGACTGCGTGCGGTCAGCAGTAACAGCCTGGTTGATCAAGCCCTGATCCACCGGGAGGCCTGGTCATGGACCGGGCCGCGGGGGCGTTGATCCCCGGAATAACCTCCAGGTAACCTCCAGGTACAGTAAGTGACCACACCACCATACACACACACAGTACTGAGCAGTGCCACACATACAGTAAGTGACCACACCACCATACACACACACACAGTACTTAGCAGTGCCACATCTACAGTGAGTGACCACACCACCATACACACACACAGTACTGAGCAATGCCACACATACAGTAACCACACCACCACACACACACACAGTACTGAGCAGTGCCATACATGCAGTAACCATATCACCATACACAGTACTAAGCAGTGCCACACCTACAGTGAGCGACCATATCACCATACACACACACACATGGTCCATGATGAGATATCACAGTGGGCGCCAGCGACGAGCGGGGTCCCACAGGGGTCAGTCCTGGGACCAGTGCTATTCTTGGTATATGTGAACGACATGACGGAAGGGATAGACTCAGAAGTGTCTCTGTTTGCAGATGACGTCAAGTTAATGAGGAGAATTAAATCAGATGCGGACCAGACAGGTCTACAAAGAGACCTGGACAGGCTGGATGTGTGGTCCAGAAACTGGTTCCTAGAATTTAACCCCGCCAAATGCAAAGTCATGAAGATCGGAGGAGGTCAAAGAAGACCCCAGACAGAGTATAGGCTAGGAGGCCAAAGGTTGCAAACCTCACTCAAGGATAAATACTGAGTACATCGCCAGACGCACACATTAACCAGATAACTGCTGCGGCATATGGGCGCTTGGCAAACCTGAGAATAGCGTTCCGGTACCTCAGTAAGGAATCGTTCAAGACTTTATACACTGTACGTCAGGCCCATACTGGAGTACGCAGCACCAGTTTGGAACCCCACACCTGGTCAAACACGTCAAGAAATTAGAGAAAGTACAAAGGTTTGCAACAAGGCTAATTCCAGAGCTAAGGGGAATGTCCTATGAAGAAAGGTTAAGGGAAATCGGTCTGACAACACTGGAGGACAGGAGGGTCAGGGGAGACATGATAACGACATACAAAATACTGCGTGGAATAGACAAGGTGGACAGAGACAGGATGTTCCAGAGATGGGACACAGAAACAAGGGGTCACAATTGGAAGCTGAAGACTCAGATGAGTCAAGGGGATGTTAGGAAGTATTTCTTCAGTCATAGAGTAGTTAGGAAGTGGAATAGTCTGGCAAGCGATGTAGTGGAGGCAGGAACTATACATAGTTTTAAGACGAGGTATGATAAAGCTCATGGAGCAGGGGGAGAGAAGACCTAGTAGCGGTCGGTGAAGAGGCGGGGTCAGGAGCAGAGTCTCGACCCCTGCAACAATAATTAAGTGAGTACACAGACACAGTACTGAGCAGTGCCACACCTACAGTGAGTGACCATATAACCATACACACACAATACTGAGCAGTGCCATACATACAGTGAGTAACCATACCACCATACACACACACAGTACAGAGCAGTGCCACACATACAGTGACCATATCACCATACACACAGTACTGAGCAGTTCCACACATACAGTATACACATCACCATACACATACAGTACTGAGCAGTGCCACACATACAGTAGCTACATCACCATACACACACAGTACTGTGATGCTAGACACACTGGTGTCATCATCTCCTCCAGTTGTTCAGACACAGACTCCAGATGTCATTACCTTCCTAATTAAGAATCTACAGAGCTACAAGCGTCATTAGTTTTACTAATTAAGCCATTTCTCCAAGTACAGGTGTTGCATGATGGTTGCAGGATATTAACCTTGCACGATGTATTACTGATTTGTCTAAACTCCCGGTAAACTGGCGAAGTTTTTTTTTTCGTGAATTATGGTTAATTATTGCGATCTATTGCTCATTATCTCTTACCTAGCGCACGCACGCACGCACACACACACACACACACAGGGGTCAGGAGCTGTGAATCAACCCCTGCAAGTACAAATAGGTAAGTACAGGACAGGGGGGACGGAGGAACAAAGGGGAGGGGGGTTAGGAGTACAAGTGGGGGGGGGTGTAAAGGAAGCACAAGCACCTGCAGATCCCTTGGCTCTGATTGGCTGAAGACTCGTGGAGCGTGGACGTTGATTGGTCACTGAGAGTGAGCTGGGCTGCCAGACCTGTTTGGGTATTCCTGGGCAGAGAGGTAGTTGAGCTAGGCAGGAAGGTTAGCTTCAGGAGCTAGGTGACTCCTAGCATACTGAACACTGCACCTGAATGACCCTCCTCGCGTCTAGGTGTTCTTCTCTGCTGTGATAACTACCATTGCTGTCGCAGCGACTGAAAACCTGGGTCCCGGTGCTCGAAACCTGGGTTGTAGTCTCTTAAAACCTGGGCCCTGGTGTTCGAAACCTGGGTTGTAGTCTCTTAAAACCTGGGCCCTGGTGTTCGAAACCTGGGTTGTAGTCTCTTAAAACCTGGGCCCCGGTGTTCGAAACCTGGGTTGTAGTCTCTTAAAAACTGGCCCCCGGTGTTCGAAACCTGGGTTGTAGTCTCCTAAAACCTGGGTTGTAGTCTTTGAAACTTGGGTATCAAGCTTTGAAACCTGGGTATCAGGCTTTGAAACCTGGGTAACAGCCTTTGAAACCTGGGTACCAGTATTTGAAACCTGGGTACCAATCTTTGAAACCTGGGTACCAGTCTGAATCCTGGGTACCAGTCTTTGAAACCTGGTTCTCTCCTGCTGCAGTGCAGGTGAAGAAGACTCGATCCGAGGAATTGGAGCTACCCTCCCCTTCCTCGGATCAGACCTGATTACCTCTTCAGGTGCTGCGTAGTTCATACGAATTTACCGCTCTCCAGTGATTAATAATAATAATAATAATAATAATAATAATAATAATAATAATAATAATAATAATAATAATAATAATAATAACAGTTAAAATTCTCAATATATATTCATTTAGTGTATATACACTCAGTGTATATATACTTTCTGTACATGCACTCTCAGTATATATACACTCAGTGTATATACACTAAATGTACATGCACTGAGGGTGCATATACACAACAGTGTGTGGATACCCACGTAGTGTGTGGATAACCACGCAGTGTGTTGAAATTCGACAGACAATGGCAAGTCAGGAAAAAATGGGGCGGAGAAAAGAGAGATTACAGTGGTGTTAGCAGAGAAGGATTTAGGACAAGGTCACTTTAATCTGGAAAACACACACATACACACACACACACACACACGTACACACATACACACACACACACACACACACACACACACACACACACACACACACACACACACACACACACACACACTGTGTGTGCCACTTACCACAATCTTCAACACGTCCCTGGAAACTGGGAAACTACCTGGGGTATGGAAGACGGCAAATATAGTTCCCATTTTTAAAAAAAGAGACAGAAAAGAGGCACTAAACTATAGACCAGTGTCACTGACGTGTATAGTATGCAAAATTATGGTGAAGATTATCAGGAGGAGAGTGGTGGAGCACCTGGAATGGAACAAGAGTATAAACGCCAACCAGCACGGATTCATGGAAGGCAAATCCTGTGTCACAAACCTTCTGGAGTTTTATGATAAAGTAACAGAAGTAAGACACGAAAGAGAGGGGTGGGTTGATTGCATCTTCTTGGACTGCAAGAAGGCCTTTGACACAGTTCCTCACAAGAGATTAGTGCAGAAGCTAGAGGATCAGGCGCATATAACAGGAAGGGCACTGCAATGGATCAGAGAATACCTGACAGAGAGGCAACAACGAGTCATGGTGCGTGATGAGGTATCACAGTGGGCACCTGTGACGAGCGGGGTCCCACAGGGGTCGGTCCTAGGACCAGTGCTATTTTTGGTATATGTGAACGACATGATGGAAGGGTTAGACTCAGAAGTGTCCCTGTTCGCAGATGATGTGTAGTTAATGAGGAGAATTAAATCAGATGAGGATCAGGCAGGACTTCAAAGAGACCTGGACAAACTGAACACCTGGTCCAGCAACTGGCTTCTCGAATTTAACCCCGCCAAATGCAAAGTCGTGAAGATCGGGGAAGGGCACAGAAGACCGCAGACAGAGTATAGCCTAGGTGGCCAAAGACTGCAAACCTCGCTCAAAGAGAAAGATCTTGGGGTGAGTATAACACCGAGCATGTCTCCGGAAGCACACATCAACTAGATAACTGCTACAGCATATGGGCGCCTGGCAAACCTGAGAAAAGCATTCCGATACCTTAGTAAGGAATCGTTCAAGACACTGTACACCATGTACGTCAGGACCATACTGGAGTATGCAGCACCTGTTTGGAACCCGCACTTGATAAAGCACGTCAAGAAATTAGAGAAAGTGCCAAGGTTTGCAACAAGGTTAGTTCCAGAGCTAAGGGGAATGTCCTATGAAGAAAGGTTAAGGGAAATCGGCCTGACGACACTGGAGGACAGGAGGGTCGGGGGAGACATGATAACGACATATAAAATACTGAGCGGAATAGACAAGGTGGACAAAGACAGGATGTTCCAGGGAGGGGACACAGAAACAAGAGGTCACCATTGAAAGTTGAAGATTCAGATGAGTCAAAGGGATGTTAGGAAGTATTTCTTCAGTCATAGAGTTGTCAGGCAGTGGAATAGCCTGAAAGTGACGTAGTGGAGGCGGGAACCATACACAGTTTTAAGACGAGGTTTGATAAAGCTCATGGAGCAGGGAGAGAGAGGACCCAGTAGCAACCAGTGAAGAGGCGGGGCCAGGAGCTAGGACTCGACCCCTGCAACCACAAATAGGTGAGCGCACACACACACACACACACACACACACACACACACACACACACACACACACACACACACACATACATACTCACACACAGAACAGACTAATATCAACAGAACATATGACCGTAAATAAACGGGTTAGACAACCGATAAGTTAATAAATGAGAGACTTGTGCAACATTTGGGTATCTTCATTCTGGAAACGTTTCGCCAGCCAGTGACTTCTTTAGTCCAATGCAGAGAAAAGTAGAAAATGAGGAGGAGTTTGAGATAATCAGGTTACAAAGCATGGCTTGCTTCTGCAGTGTTTTAAAAATTGAGGTTGGAGAGTTGAAGGAGGAGGTCTTGCTTCTCCAGGAGGAGATTAGGAGGCTGAAGGTCCACCTCAATGGGTCTGGGAGAGAGTGTGAGGTGGCTGGAGTTGTGGGGAATGAGGCTTCTAGCAGTGAGGTGCAGTCTGTCTCTCGCTGTGAGGAGGCTGTAGTTGGGGAGGTAGCAACGGCTACCAGCAGTGAGGTGCAGCCCAGCACCTGCTACAAGTGGCGAGTGGTTCACAGTAATGGGAGGCGCATCAGAGTAAGGAAAGTTAAGAGTGAAGATCTGAAGGTAGGAAATCGCTTCTCTGTTCTTCAGGATGAATGTACTTCAGTGGCCAGTGAAGGTAAGGGTACTACTGCCCCTGCTAATGGAGGTAAGTGCATTCTTGTGGTTGGTGACTCTCAGGTAAGATATATTGACCATGCTTTTTGTAATAGGAATAAGAAGATGAGAGATAGAGTGTGCTTCCCTGGAGCTGGTGTTGGGGACATTGTCAACAGGCTGGATAATATCATGTCAGGTAATGGGAACAAGCCCATTATCTGTCTCAGTGCTGGTGGAAATGATATTGGGAAGGGTAGGAGAGAAGAGCTGCTAGATAAGTACAGGTCAGCTATAGATTTCATTAAGTTTAAGGGAGGGATCCCAGTCATATGTAGCATCTTGCCTAGAAGGGGAGTAGGAAATGAATGGTTGTCTAGGGCAATTGGTGTAAATTGCTGGCTAGACAGATACTGCAAGGAACTTGCAATCCCATTCATTGAAAACTGGAACAACTTTTATGGCAAACATGATATGTATGCAAGGGATGGGGTACATCTCTCTGGGGCAGGGGTGGTAGCACTTGCAGACTCGATTGAGAAGGCCATTGGTGAAATGCCTATGATTTTAAACTGATGGAAGATAGAGGTATGGGTGTGTGTGGGAAACAAGCAGGTTGCAACACTAGGGTTGGAAACAGTAAATGTATAAAAGGCATTCAGCATGAAGTTATAAATAAAGACAATAGATCAGGTCAGCAAACAAAGGGGGACAGCAGAGGGCAGCAAGGGACTAGCTCCCTTAAGGTTTACTATACTAATAGCAGGAGTGTAAGAAATAAGATAGATGAGCTAAGATTAATTGCAAGTGTAGGAAACATAGATATTATTGCTATAACAGAGACCTGGCTCAATCTGAAAGATAGAGAGATGCCCTCTGAATGTCACATAAAAGGCTATAAATTATTCCACACTGACAGGGTCAACAGGAAGGATGGTGGAGTAGCGATGTATGTCAGAGACAATTTAAATTGTTGTGTTAGACAAGATATTAAATTAGAAGCGTCAGCCACTGAATCTGTTTGGTTACAGCTTCTCGAGGGCCGAGAAAAACTAATTTTGGGTGTGATTTACAGGGCCCCAAATCTTGATAGGGAGTGCAGTAAACTTCTATGGGACGAAATTCGTAAGGCATCTACATACGAAAATGTTGTGCTAATGGGAGATTTCAACTATAGACAGATTGACTGGAGCAATTTGACAGGAAATTTAGAGTCAGGTGACTTTCTTGATACGATCCAGGATTGTTTTTTAAAACAGTTTGTGACAGAGCCAACTAGGGGAAATAACCTCCTTGACTTGGTTCTTGCCAGTAGGGAAACACTAATTAATAATCTTGAGGTTAATGATGAGCTTGGGGAAAGTGATCACAAATCACTCAGTTTTAATATATCATGGAATTCCCCTAATAATGGCAATCAAGTCTCCGTCCCTGACTTTCGCTTGGCTGATTTCATAGGACTGAAAAATTACTTAGGTGGGCTGAACTGGAATGACCTGACTAAGGGTTAGGTAGGTAGTGATGGTTGCCGATATGATGCTTTCCAGGGCATAGTTCTAGCTGCTCAGTCAAATTATGTTCCAAATAAGGAAATCAGATCAAACAAAAATGATCCTAAATGGATGAACAATAGATTAAAATATCTGATTGGTCAAAAGAGAGGCATATATAGGCAAATCAAAAGAGGAGAGGGGCAATTAAGAAATCGATATATTCAGTTAAAGAGAGAAATAAAAAGGGAATTAGAAAAGCAAAAAGAGATTATGAGGTTAAAGTTGCAAGAGAATCGAAGACTAACCCAAATGGATTCTTTCAGGTATACAGAAGTAAGATCAGGGACAAGATAGGCCCACTCAAAAGTTCCTCGGGTCAGCTCACTGACAGTGATAAGGAAATGTGTAGAATTTTTAACACATACTTCCTCTCAGTTTTTACACACAGGAGGATACCAGCGATATTCCAGTAATGATAAATTATGTAGAACAGGACGATAATAAACTGTGCACGATTAGGGTCACAAGTGACATGGTCTTTAGGCAAATAGATAAATTAAAACCTAACAAATCCCCAGGCCCTGATGAACTGTATGAAAGGGTTCTAAAGGAATGTAAAGAGGAGCTTAGCACACCTTTGGCTAATCTTTTCAACATATCACTACAAACTGGCATGGTGCCACATAAGTGGAAAATGGCAAATGTGATACCTATTTTCAAAACAGGTGACAGGTCCTTAGCTTCGAACTATAGACCAATAAGCCTAACCTCCATAGTGGGAAAATTTATGGAATCAATAATTGCCGAGGCAGTTCGTAGCCACCTTGAAAAGCATAAATTAATCAACGAATCTCAGCATGGTTTTACAAAGGGGCGTTCCTGCCTTACGAATTTATTAACTTTTTTCACTAAGGTGTTTGAGGAGGTAGATCATGGTAATGAATATGATATTGTGTATATGGACTTCAGTAAGGCTTTTGACAGGGTCCCACTTCAGAGACTATTGAGGAAAATTAAAGCACATGGAATAGGAGAAATTTTTTTCCTGGATAGAGGCATGGTTGACAAATAGGCAGCAGAGAGTTTGCATAAATGGGGAGAAATCAGAGTGGGGAAGCGTCACGAGCGGTGTTCCACAGGGGTTAGTGTTGGGCCCCCTGCTGTTCACAATCTACATAAACGACATAGATGAGGGCATAAAGAGCGACATCGGCAAGTTTGCCGATGACACCAAAATAGGCCGTCGAATTCATTCTGACGAGGACATTCGAGCACTTCAGGAAGATTTGAATAGACTGATGCAGTGGTCGGAGAAGTGGCAGATGCAGTTTAATATAGACAAATGCAAAGTTCTAAATGTTGGACAGGACAATAACCATGCCACATATAAACTAAATAATGTAGATCTTAATATTACGGATTGTGAAAAAGATTTAGGAGTTCTGGTTAGCAGTAATCTGAAACCAAGACAACAGTGCATAAGTGTTCGCAATAAAGCTAATAGAATCCTTGGCTTCATATCAAGAAGCATAAATAATAGGAGCCCTCAGGTTGTTCTTCAACTCTATACATCCTTGGCTAGGCCTCATTTAGATTATGCTGCACAGTTTTGGTCACCGTATTACAGAATGGATATAAATTCTCTGGAAAATGTACAAAGGAGGATGACACAGTTGATCCCATGTATCAGAAATCTTCCCTATGAGGATAGACTGAGGGCCCTGAATCTGCACTCTCTAGAAAGACGTAGAATTAGGGGGGATATGATTGAGGTGTATAAATGGAAGACAGGAATAAATAAAGGGGATGTAAATAGTGTGCTGAAAATATCTAGCCTAGACAGGACTCGCAGCAATGGTTTTAAGTTGGAAAAATTCAGATTCAGGAAGGATATAGGAAAGTACTGGTTTGGTAATAGAGTTGTGGATGAGTGGAACAAACTCCCGAGTACAGTTATAGAGGCCAGAATGTTGTGTAGCTTTAAAAATAGGTTGGATAAATACATGAGTGGATGTGGGTGGGTGTGAGTTGGACCTGATAGCTTGTGCTACCAGGTCGGTTGCCGTGTTCCTCCCTTAAGTCAATGTGACCTGACCTGACTAGCTTGGGTGCATTGGCTTAAGCCGGTAGGAGACTTGGACCTGCCTCGCATGGGCCAGTAGGCCTTCTGCAGTGGTCCTTCGTTCTTATGTTCTTATGTTCTTATTCGGCCCATCACTCCCTAATCTCAGCGAATATGCTGCACTATTGTCAGGATTGACGGACTCCAGGCTGAGGGACTGATTACCTCAAACTCCTCCTCATTTTCCACCTTTCTCTGCACTGGACTGAAGAAACCACTGACTGGGGAAACGTTTCCTGGATGAAGATTCACAAATGATAAACAAGCGTCTCATTTAACAACAAAAAACTACTGAGAAGCTAAATTTAACACAAGTGAGTGAACGAGACGACGAATCTCCCTGGGTACTGAGAGGAGATGGAGGAGGAGCAAGACAGCCATGATTGTGACACAGCAACACAGGTATACAATCAATCACTTTAATCAGGGCAAATGCCAGAAAACTGGATAAAACCATTGAATGTGGTCCAGTTTTGTAGAAAAGTTTGGACACAAGAGTCCCTGAATTACACACTCGTATCTCCAACTTGCACACTGGCAAAAATTCTGGAGAAGAAAGTACCGAAAAAAAACTGTTGGGACACCCGGGGAGAAGATTCTTTACAGAAAACCAGCATGGACTTAAGAATGGAAAATCCTGTTATGCGAATTTGCTGGAATTCCACGTCAGAGATCAAATAAGACAGGGTTGGGTGGGTTGCATTGTTATGGACTACAGGGAAGCATTTAATGCAGTACCACACTAGAGATTAATCCAGAGACTGGAGGAATAGGCAGGGCTAGAAAGAAGGAAGTGCTCCAGTGGGTCAGGGAAGTTCCTGATGACAGAAATAGAGTGTAACAGTAAGGAATGAGACGTCAGAATGGGAGAGTAACGAGTGGGGTTCCTCAAGGATCAGTGTTAGGACCAATACTGTTCCTAATATATGTGAATGACCTACCAG
>NC_091299.1:19405430-19435430 GCF_038502225.1 Cherax quadricarinatus | reverse complement strand
CTGGTTCCTAGTAATTTTCTATATATGGTTCAGTTTCAGTTGATTTGCTCCATCCTCTTCATTGAGCTTTTTCAATTGTTATGATTCATTTTGGTTTACACTGCTCGCTTGGACTCTGCGCCAGAATGAATCTCACAATTTTTTGGCGGGGCGGCCGGGAAAAGGATGGGGGGCTCTTATTTGCAGTCTGTTTTCAAGGTCTGTTTTGGACAAGAATTCCATGAAGAACAAAACAAGTCTATATGGTTGGTTGGTTAATTGGGTTTAAAGCCTTGTTAACTACACAGTGTCATTAAGGGTTCATGTCACCTGTTTACTACGATTGAAGAATATTTTCGGTGTATATATCCTTACTTCATGACAGAACACAAGAGCCTCACACAGAGTCTTTCTCTCCTGAGAAGGTAAACACCGGTAACTATAACCTGCCTCTTGCTTTTGTTTTTTCTCTCTCTCCATTTTTCACTATTAATTCTTCTGACATTTTACTGAAATAACTGTTCAGATGGATTCCTCCTTACACAGTCTCCTAAGATTATTTGTTCTCTTCAGTGTACCTTTTAAGCAAAATAATATGGCTTCTGTGTTCTCATATTTATGTAAAGCGCGAGTTTATCTATTACCAATATACTGCAAGACTCTTAAGTTCCGATGTCAGGTATTTAGATATATTCTACTGTCAATTTTCAAACGCTAAGGGAGCTATCATTTGCATGCAACAGGAGTTTGCACTAGTGGGTATATCATTTAAATTATATTAGATGAGTGAGGGAGTCCCAGGTACTCTCCTGGGGAACTCCACGCGGTGTCAACAAGGGTTCTTATTCTGTATTGTCGATTGTGACAATGTGTTTCCTACTGTGTAAATAAGATCTGAACCGGCTTACAGAGTCTATGCCGGTAGACTATGGTTTTTCAAAATATGCTGTGGTTCACTATGCCCAATGTCTTTTGTTAGTGTGAGTGATCATTCCTGTGAGATTCCATTTTGACATTTGAGTTCTTATTTAATCCACCAGGTTAATAGAGGAGGTATCCCTTGGGTGAGATTCCCTGAACCCTGACTGGTAATTTTGGAGGATATTATTTTCTCTACGATACTTAACTACTTGATGATAGTAGATGAATGGTTCAGAGAACCGACATGTTGATAAATTAGACACAGGTGCAACTCTTGGGTATCTTAACTGAGGAAACGTTTCCTCAATAAAGATACCCAAGAGTTGCACATGTGTCTAATTTATCAACGTGTCGGTTCTCTGAACCATTCATCTACATTCCTGTCAGACACTGCAACTTCTTGGGATCTTAATGCTTGGGAATTCTTCACGTGCCTAACTCTTGGGCACGACCTGCTTCCACATTGGACAAATGTGACACCACCTATGACTGCTGCACCTCTCCTGCCTACGGTACATAAGCTACTTCTCCGCTAATATGCTGTATTCTATTCAAGACTGATGGACTGACCACATCAACTCAAGGTTGAGGGACTGATTGCCTTATTCTCCTCCTGTTCTTCACAATTCTCCTTTGTATGGACTGATGAAGCAACTGTGTGGCGAAACGTTTCCTCAATAAAGATACCTAAGAGTTGCACTTGTCTAATTTACTTGATGATAAATGTTTCCTCTAGGACTGTGGACATAAGGTTGGGTACAATAGTAACAGGCCAATAGTTACTGACATCCAATCTGCTATTTTTCTTGAAAATAAGACTGTGACCTACACGAGTTCACTCAGCACTGTTGGTGGCGTTGGTGGTAATGGCAGTGTTGGCGGTGATGGCGGTGTTGGTGGTGTTGGTGGTGATGGCGGTGATGGATACTCTGCTCGTATGAACTCTGAATTTTTAATAGCAACTAACTTTTGGCACCAACTGTAATTTTGCTTATCCTCTTATACTCTCCTCTATCCACTCTAAACCCCTACCCTCGCACACTCCTACACTGCACTTCCTCATCACCTTTACACAGTCCTCATTTCGCCCATTCCTCTCTGCGGCGCTCTATGACTCTCTCGGGATTATCGCTTAATATGATTACATTATTAAAATTTGCTGGTATGAGCAATGGGTACTGTCGTTTCTGAGTCACTGTTCCTATCAGTTTGCTGACTAATGATGAGATAATATTTGTGTTGTATGAACTGAATTAGGCTGTCACTTTAGATGCGTCGTAGCGTTCCTTGTTATTAATATTCAGCGAGCTGTTATAACCCTCTGCTTGTTAATACCTATACCCAGTGGCTTTTAAATATTGCCAGAGCTTTCTATGATTTCCTCCCGTATTCTTCAATTTTGGAGCAAGAGTGTCTTGCTTTCGCTCATGTTTCACGATTCTGCTTTGTGTTTCTTAGCCTGTAAAATCCATGGAAAGCTGCAACATCCTACCTTTTTGCCTTGAACATTTCTCAGTTATTGATCTCTGAATTGAGTATTGTGTAGTATCTCGCCAGTTATCCAGGGATCATTTCTGGTTTGCCCAACCCCCTGTTATTTACGCAATATCAATGATCGTAGTGAAGACGGGACTAATAAAAATCTAAGCATCACTGATATCTGTACAAGTGGTTATTGCAGAGTAGCCACAGTGTTGCAGCTTTTATAACAGTGTTTCTTTCTGTAGTTCCTAGTTAATCTCATTTTGGTTGTCTTACGTGGTCTTACCTGTTCTCTAATATTTTTTTCTAGTGCAGTTAGTGATGAGACGGTCACTATAACCTACGAGAGTAACGCCTGGCTGCTGTTTTCATAGCAGTTACCCGCTTTATGGGCTGAGAACTGCCCATCACTGTAATTGTTTAGTCTAAGGATTTCTTATATCTTTTATATAACCCATTGTTATATTCTTGGAAAAAGATGCCGACCTCACTGATTATTACTGTCACACAGTTGAGTGCACTCCCGGAGAGCATCGTGTTATAAGAACGGGGAATATATGTGTGGGTGGTCAACAGTGTGAGTTTCGTCTTCGGCAGCAACAGTTCCAACAGATTTCAGTCGGGTCTTGGGGTACCGAGCCGTCATGTATAGGTACCTACTCCAACTCCTTGTATATTTGTATCCAAAATTTTAATCACAGTTCTTAAGTCAATTTCTCGTTTCTTTAAACTCTAAATACTCGAAAAGTTGTACTCACGAAATTAAATAAAGGATTCTTCTGAATGTAACAGTCTCCAGTTTTATAGAAGAACATAAGAAAGAAGAACTGCAGCAGGCCTACTGGCTCATGCTAGGCAAGTCCAAGTTACCTGCTGGCCTAAGCTACTGGCCGAACCCAGTCAGGTCCAAGTCACAAAAAAACCCGCACTACTACTATAAGATACACGAATAACCAGCACACAGGTTTTTGACTCCGCTAGTGTCATCTAACAAAGATTCAAAAGAGTTTAGCGTAGCTTTACTTTCGTTTGCTAGACTCGTAACTTCCGACATGTTGTGTAGAAGTGATCTAGCACTGACGAGAAGAAAATACAGACCCATGTTGTACCTTCACACAACCAGAATCATCAGTGTAGTGCCAGGGAGTGACACACCGTCGAGGTCAGTACATTTAACAGGGTTATGGTACAGTTACTGCGTAAGAAATATATGAAAATAAGAAAGGAGCACTGCAGCATACCTACTGGCCCATGCGAACCAGGTTTATGTCACCCCCTATTGTAAAACACCGTTACTGTGAACAAAAACAAACACAATCTCTTGTAAATTACCGTTACTGTGAACAAAAACATTAAAAAACTGTTACGAAGAACCGTTACTGTGAAAAAAACACACTGTTGTAAACCACCGTTACTGTGAACAAAAACACGATAAACTGTTATGAAACACCATTACTGTGAAACAAATAAACACAAACAACTGTTGTGAAGTACCGTTACTGTGAACAAAAATAAAAAAACTGTTGAAGCCACCGATAATGTAAAAAAAAAAAAAAAAAAAAAAAAATCTTGAAGAAACATTATCGTGAACCCAAAAAATATAAACAGTTTTGGGCACATTGTTTACAAGTGTCCCAACTGTGTTTACCCTTTTACCACCAACCAATATTACAGTGCAGACACAGTGTTGCATTCTTTGTGGTCTGCGGTGACGTGGTTTGTTTGCTTCGCTAACAACACGGTCCGTATAGACTCATGACTACCCGCTTATTGTGACTTGATAAAGTCCTCTGTGTGGGCGAAACGTTGTCAATAAAGGATCACATTATACTGAGTCTGTGTTTATATTTCCAGTCATCACTACTGGTGACTTTCATAACAGTCATTATTATGTATGCACTCACATGAACCACATGTAACCGTACTACTGTGATTGTTTACCCTGTACCACAGTGACTGTTTACCCTGTACCACAGTGATTGTTTATCCTGTACCACAGTGACTGTTTATCCTGTACCACAGTGACTGTTTACCCTGTACCACAGTGATTGTTTATCCTGTACCACAGTGACTGTTTACCCTGTACCACAGTGACTGTTTACCCTGTACCACAGTGATTGTTTATCCTGTACCACAGTGACTGTTTACCCTGTACCACAGTGACTGTTTACCCTGTACCACAGTGATTGTTTATCCTGTACCACAGTGACTGTTTACCCTGTACCACAGTGATTGTTTATCCTGTACCACAGTGACTGTTTACCCTGTACCACAGTGATTGTTTATCCTGTACCACAGTGACTGTTTACCCTGTACCACAGTGACTGTTTACCCTGTACCACAGTGATTGTTTATCCTGTACCACAGTGACTGTTTACCCTGTACCAAAGTGATTGTTTATCCTGTACCACAGTGACTGTTTACCCTGTACCACAGTGATTGTTTATCCTGTACCACAGTGACTGTTTACCCTGTACCACAGTGACTGTTTACCCTGTACCACAGTGATTGTTTATCCTGTACCACAGTGACTGTTTACCCTGTACCACAGTGACTGTTTACCCTGTACCACAGTGACTGTTTACCTTGTACCACAGTGACTGTTTACCCTGTACCACAATGACTGTTTACCCTGTACCACAGTGATTGTTTACCCTGTACCACAGTGACTGTTTACCCTGTACCACAGTGACTGTTTACCTTGTACCACAGTGACTGTTTACCCTGTACCACAATGACTGTTTACCCTGTACCACAGTGATTGTTTACCCTGTACCACAGTGACTGTTTACCCTGTACCACAATGACTGTTTATCCTGTACCACAGTGACTGTTTACCCTGTACCACAGTGATTGTTTACCCTGTACCACAGTGACTGTTTACCCTGTACCACAGTGATTGTTTACCCTGTACCACAGTGACTGTTTACCCTGTACCACAGTGATTGTTTACCCTGTACCACAGTGATTGTTTACCCTGTACCACAGTGACTGTTTACCCTGTACCACAATGACTGTTTATCCTGTACCACAGTGACTGTTACCCGGTACCACAGCGATTGTTTACCCGGTACCACAGTGATTGTTTACTCGGTACCACAGTGATTGTTTACCCTGTACCACAGTGATTGTTTACCCTGTACGACAGTGGCTGTTTGCCCTGTACCACAGTGATTGTTTACCCGGTATCACAGTGACTGTTTACCCTGTACCACAGTGAGTGTTTACGCTGTACCACAGTGATTGTTTACTCTGTACCACAGTGATTGTTTACCCTGTACCACACTGATTGTTTACCCTGTACCACACTGATTGTTTACCCTGTACCACAGTGACTGTTTACCCTGTACCACAGTGACTGTTTACTTTGTACCACAGTGGCTGTTTACGATGTACCACACTGATTGTTTACTCTCTACCACAGTGAGTGTTTACCCTGTACCACAGTAATTGTTTACACCGTACCACAGTGACTGTTTACCCTGTATCACAATGACTGTTTACCCTGTACCACAGTGATTGTTTACCCTGTACCACAGTGACTGTTTACCCTGTACCACAGTGATTATTTACCCTGTACCACAGTGACTGTTTACCCTGTACCACACTGATTGCTTACCCTGTACCACAGTGAGTGTTTACCCTGTACCACAGTGACTGTTTACCCTGTAGCACAGTGAGTGCTTACCCTGTACCACAGTGATTGTTTACCCGGTACCACAGTGATTATTTACCCGGTACTACAGTGATTGTTTACCCTGTACCACAGTGATTGTTTACCCTGTACCACAGTGATTGTTTACCCTGTACCACAGTGACTGTTTTCCCTGTACCACAGTGATTGTTTACCTTGTACCACAGTGAGTGTTTACGCTGTACCACAGTGATTGTTTACCCTGTACCACAGTGATTGTTTACCCTGTACCACAATGATTGTTTATCCTGTACCACAGTGACTGTTTACCCTGTACCACAGTGACTGTTTACTTTGTACCACAGTGATTGTTTACGCTGTACCACACTGATTGTTTACCCTGTACCACAGTGATTGTTTACCCTGCACCATAGTGAATGTTTACCCTGTACCACCGTGATTGTTTACCTTCTACCACAGTGATTGTTTACCCTGTACCACAGTGATTGTTTACCCTGTACCACAGTGGTTGTTTACCCGGTACCACAGTGATTGTTTACCCTGTACCATATTGACTGTTTACTCTGTACCACAGTGATTGTTTACCCTGTACCACAGTGACTGTTTACCCTGTTCCACAGTGTTTACCCTGTACCACAGTGATTGTTTACCCTGTACCACAGTGTTTACCCTGGATCACAGTGATTGTTTACACCGTGCCACAGTGATTGCTTACCCTGTACCACAATGACTGTTTACCCTGTAGCACAGTGAGTGCTTACCCTGTACCACAGTGATTGTTTACCCTGTGCCACAGTGATTATTTACCCTGTACCACAGTGATTGTTTACCCTGTACCACCGTGATTGTTTACCCTGTACGACACTGATTCTTTACCTTGTACCACAGTGTTTACCCTGTACCACAGTGATTGTTTACTCTCTACCACAGTGATTGTTTACTCTGTACCACAGTGATTGTTTACCCTGTACCACACTGATTGTTTACCCTGTACCACACTGATTGTTTACCCTGTACCACAGTGACTGTTTACCCTGTACCACAGTGACTGTTTACTTTGTACCACAGTGGCTGTTTACGATGTACCACACTGATTGTTTACAATGTACCACAGTGATTGTTTACTCTCTACCACAGTGAGTGTTTACCCTGTACCACAGTAATTGTTTACACCGTACCACAGTGACTGTTTACCCTGTATCACAATGACTGTTTACCCTGTACCACAGTGATTGTTTACCCTGTACCACAGTGACTGTTTACCCTGTACCACAGTGATTATTTACCCTGTACCACAGTGACTGTTTACCCTGTACCACACTGATTGCTTACCCTGTACCACAGTGAGTGTTTACCCTGTACCACAGTGACTGTTTACCCTGTAGCACAGTGAGTGCTTACCCTGTACCACAGTGATTGTTTACCCGGTACCACAGTGATTATTTACCCGGTACTACAGTGATTGTTTACCCTGTACCACAGTGATTGTTTACCCTGTACCACAGTGATTGTTTACCCTGTACCACAGTGACTGTTTGCCCTGTACCACAGTGATTGTTTACCTTGTACCACAGTGAGTGTTTACGCTGTACCACAGTGATTGTTTACCCTGTACCACAGTGATTGTTTACCCTGTACCACAATGATTGTTTATCCTGTACCACAGTGACTGTTTACCCTGTACCACAGTGACTGTTTACTTTGTACCACAGTGATTGTTTACGCTGTACCACACTGATTGTTTACCCTGTACCACAGTGATTGTTTACCCTGCACCATAGTGAATGTTTACCCTGTACCACCGTGATTGTTTACCTTCTACCACAGTGATTGTTTACCCTGTACCACAGTGATTGTTTACCCTGTACCACAGTGGTTGTTTACCCGGTACCACTGTGATTGTTTACCCTGTACCATATTGATTGTTTACTCTGTACCACAGTGATTGTTTACCTTGTACCACAGTGAGTGTTTACCCTGTACCACAGTGTTTACCCTGTACCACAGTGATTGTTTACCCTGTACCACAGTGTTTACCCTGGACCACAGTGATTATTTACACCGTGCCACAGTGATTGTTTACCCTGTACCACAGTGACTGTTTACCCTGTAGCACAGTGAGTGCTTACCCTGTACCACAGTGATTGTTTACCCTGTGCCACAGTGATTATTTACCCTGTACCACAGTGATTGTTTACCCTGTACCACCGTGATTGTTTACCCTGTACGACACTGATTCTTTACCTTGTACCACAGTGTTTACCCTGTACCACAGTGATTGTTTACTCTCTACCACAGTGAGTGTTTACCCTGTACCACAGTGATTGTTTACTCTGTACCACAGTAATGGTTTACACCGTACCATATTGATTATTTACCTATTATCACAGTGATTGTTTACCCTTTACCACTGAACACAGGGGCACTTAACTTGCCTGTTATCTGTACATTTATAAGTCAAGTCTGGAGTTACAGCGAATTTTAGCACACAGCAGCGCAACAATCAGCGCAGCGCGCTCTGAACCTACGGTGGCGCCAGCTTTTCAACAGCGAGAAGGATGAATATAACGACCACAAGATTAACACTTTAACAAGCCTACTGGCCCATGCTAGGCGACTCACACTCAACAACAACATGACATTCTATGGATCCTTCCGACTGACGTGTTAACTCTCCCTAGTTACAGCTCACATTTATCTTACTTCTGACGAGTTCTGAGAGTCTTACTACTCCCGGAGCCCGGCCATGGACCAGGCTCGTCTGGTGCTTGCCTGGTCAACCAGGGTGTTGATGGCCCGAAGCCCCTCATATCCATTACAGCCTGGTTGATGTACCTTGGAATTTGTTCAGCTAATCTACAACTCTGCTGGTAGCACAGCAAGAATGTACACATGATTACGGCAGCTGTCACCCTCCGCGCGGCTGTCATGTTCTCTACTAGCTTCGAGTCACAGTCGTGAACCCCCACACACCAAAGGTTCACAGTCGTGAACCTACATACCTAACCTAAGTTTTGAACCTAATTTCACATTTATTAACTCTCGCTTAAACTGAGATCACAAGCAGGCACTATCCAACACCCACGTACCTTTGTACCTAGCAGTACAAAGGTACCTGGGTGTTGGTTTCCTTATCCCAGTTGCCCCTGTTCACCTAGAACTCAGTAGGTACCTGGGTGTTCACATAATGGGTATCTAAGTGCTAATCTATGTTATTTACTCATGTTTACCTAACACTTTAACTGGTACCACTTGAGTATTGGACTGCACTAGGTTCCGCTATTCACCTAACACTTAGTAGGTGCCTTGTGGAAATTCAAAGTGAAATTTGATCCTCCCTTCTTAATTACATGTGAGAATAATAATAATAATAATAATAATAATAATAATAATAATAATAATAATAATAATAATAATAATAATATTATTATTATTATTATTATTATTATTATTATTATTATCACCATTATTATTATTTTTTTTTGGAGAAGCGCTAGACCCAAGAGGGTCAACCGATGCCTGGGAAATAGATGGTAACTAGGGCAGCAGTTTCGATTAACAGTGTTATAATCTGCATATTTTAGCTAAAAATGTCTCCCAGTGTTCTGGAACGTCGAAATATGCATATACATGTATATATATATATATATATATATATATATATATATATATATATATATATATATATATATATATATATATATATATATATATATATATATATATATATATATATATATATATATATATATATATATATATATTTTATGGACTTGTCAAATATTTTTTTTCAAAGTTAAGGCAGTGAAATGCTGTTGTATACACTGTGTGGGCAACACTGAATGGAATGGATGAGAGAGGGAGAGGGTGAGAGAGAGAGAGAGAGAGAGAGAGAGAGAGAGAGAGAGAGATAGAGAGAGAGAGAGAGAGAGAGAGAGAGAGAGAGAGAGAGAGAGAGAGAGAGAGAGAGAGAGAGAGTATGAGAGTTTAAGTTAGCTAGAAGTGAGGAAGTTTACAAAGGGGAAAAAAAAGCGAGGTAGGTGAAAGGAGGAGCGAGAAGGAAGGCATGAAGAAGGAAGGAAGGAAGGAAGGAAGGAAGGAAGGACAGAACAACAAGGAAGGAAAGGAAAAAGTTTTAGGAAAATACTCAACAGCAGGCGGCAGTAGACGGCAGTAGACGGCAGTAGACGGCAGTTGTCATGGTGTCTACCTGTCACTACCAAAGAGTGTACCACTAGGTAGGAAGAGGTAAAGCTTACCGAGAATGTCTGGAAAGCTGATAAACAATTGAGTTATTGTTATTATTATTGTTATTTTATAGGAAGCTCTTATGCAAGGAAGAGAAAAGGTGATTGCTATATATATAACCTGTGTGGATCCAGGATGACACTGGCGGGATGACGAAGCGCAGACCAGCGGAGACTGGAAGACATTTTTACGTCAGAGATAGAAGTATAGAACCTACTGAATAAACTGAATGCATTTAAAAAGGAGCAGAAGCAATGTTGGTCAGTAACAGCATGGGGTAACTACCAGAGAGATGGAACACAGCAAATTTAATTCGACCAGAGCACTCATAAGAAACTGAGAACTACTGTTACAGACGTATTTTTCACGTGCTTACTGTCCAGGGCAAGGAAGGTGAACATGAAATTAACGTAGGAGTACGTGGAGAACACAGGTTTCACAAAAGAACACTAAAACAGGTTCAAAGAGGAAAAATCCTGTCTTACAGACAGGCAGGATGGAGTGGTTGGCCTGAAATGGTAAAACAGGCAAGCATTCGACACTGCACCTACCAGAGATTGATTTACAGTCTAGTTCGTCGATCACGGATAATAGGAAGGGTGCCCCAGTGGATCACAGAGTACCAAAGGAAAAGGAGCGAAGAATGGTCGAGAGGTATCGGGAGAGGCAGAGGTGAGCACGGGCTTCTACAAGGGTTAGTGCTGAAATCAGTGGCGTAGTTTCTCGCATGCTTAAATCGTATGCTAGAAGAGACTTAGTCATATATTTTGCTATGCAGCTGAAGCAGATCTAATGAGTACACGAAAAGAATAAATGGACCTTAATATAATGCATAATGCTTGCTGGAATTCCCCGTCACAGCAAGTGCAAAGTTATCACAAGTGTAAAGTCATCAAAATAAGGAAAGGTGAAGGAAAACCAGCGACAAAAATAGACTTCAGAGAGGTTGTAAATCTGGAGTAATGAGGAAGAGATTTGGGGTGAGCACAGTGACGAGGCTATCTCTAGCGAAGCACCACAAAAGAACAGCACCAGTGACACATACAATATCAAGCAAACCTGAAAATGGCCTTCAGGAACCTCTATGAAAACTCTCTCAGGACGGCACCTGTAACATACATCAAATATATAATTTTCAGCGTCTGATAGGCGCCAACCCTTAATCAGTCATGTAAAAGAAAGAAAATCAAAATAAACTAGACTTGCAACAAAACTCGTGGCAGAGCTGAGAAGGTTGTCTTACGAGCAGAGGCTGAAAGATGTGAACCTGGAACGAGGGAAGGAGAACTAGGGAAGATATAAACAAGCGAGATACTCAGAGGTCGTGATAGGGTAGAGAGGAACAGCGTGTTTGAAAGGCCGAGATCGGAATGGTACCTGGAGTCTACCAGAAGAGTGCTCCGAGAGGTCGATGCATCCCTTAGGTCCGGTCCCTGACCAGGCCTACTGGTGGGTTAGGGCCTGATTAACCAAGCTGTTACTGGTGGCAGCACATAGTCCGTCATAAGAACCACAGGCCGGCTGAACAGGAGAAATGCGAGAACTGTGGCTGACGGTGTTGTTACCGAGACCTGCAGCTGGCTGGCTACTCCATCGTGTAAATAATTCAGCCCCACATCACAGGATGTGAAATCTAATTAAAATTTGAACACTTGAAAACATATCAATTTTTCGCGTTCTCAGACACTTAGCTAGAATAAGGGAGTGAAAGTGGCAGTCAGATTCACACACACACACACACACACACACACACACACACACACACACACACACAAGATTAACAGAGCTGTTAGGAAACACTTCTTCAGCATCACGAAATGGAAGGATTTAGAGTAAATAAAACCACTTAGCCGACGAGGTGGAAGAAAATCACCGTCCATAGTTTTAATGATAAATACTACACGATCTCTCTCTCTCTCACGTGTGTATATATATATTATATATATATATATATATATATATATATATATATATATATATATATTTATTTATATATATATATATATATATATATAGATACACACAGAGATATATAATATATATATATATATATATATATATATATATATATATATATATATATATATATATATATATGTATGTATGTATATATATATATATATATATATATATATATATATATATATATATATATATATATATATATATATATATATATATATATATATATATATATATATATATATATATAGTACTGGGAAATCATCAGAGATGATTTTAAAAATCAAGAAATCAAGATCACTTTACCATTATCCAGTGACTCCTCTTGAAGGGCAAGAGAGGAGTGCTGGAGACACAGATGAGCCACAGGGATGTTAGGAATCACTTTTTCAGCCTCAGGGTGGTAAATAAGTTATTAAAGAGGGACCGAGCAGGGCAGGACAGAGTAATGGCGGTGAGTGTAAGAGGTTGGTTGGGCCAGGAGCTGAGCCTTGACCCCAGCTAACACGTCTTGGTACACCTAGTACCCTGCATCGTGTGCTGAGTTGTAGTGCGCCACGTTGTTCCCCCAACCACTTTTACTAGCACCACCACTACTAGCACCACCACTACTAGTACCGCCACTACTAGCACCACCACTACTAGCACCACCACTACTAGCACCGCCACTACTAGCACCGCCATTACTACCACCCCCACCACTACTACTACCACCAAAACTAGCATCACCACTACTAGCACCACTACTACTACCACCCCCACCACTACTACTACCACCAAAACTAGCATCACCACTACTAGCACCACTACTACTACCACCACCATTACTACTACCACCACTACTACTAGCACCACCACTACTAGTACAACAATTACTAGCATCACCACTACTACCACCACCACTAGCACCACTACTACTATCATTACTACTAACATCACTACTAGCACCACCACCACTACTAGCACCACTACCACCACCACCAGTACTACTACCACCACTACTACTACCACCACTACTACTAGCACCACCACTACTAACACCACTACTAGCACCACCACTACTAGCACAACCACTATTAGCATCACCACTACTACCACTACTACTAGCACCACCACTACTAGCACAACCACTATTAGCATCACCACTACTACCACTACTACTAGCACCACCACTACTAGTACAATTACTACCACCATCACTACAACTACCACCACCACTACTAACACCACTACTACCACCACCACTGCTACTAGTACAATCACTACTAACACCACTACTAGTACCACCATTAGTACTACCACTACTACTACCACCACTATTACCCCTACTACTACCACCACACTACTAGCACCATTATTTTCACTACTACCACCACTATTACCCCTACTACTACCACCACACTACTAGCACCACTATTATCACTACTAGCACCACCAGCAACACCACTACTAGCACCACTACTACTAGCACCACCACTACCACCACCACCAGCAACACCACTATTAGCACCACTACCACTACAAGCACCACTACTACTAGCATCACCTTTGCCACTACTAGCAACACAATTACCACTACTAGCACCACCACTACCAACACCACTACTAGCACCACTGCTACTAGCATCAACACTGCTAGCACCACAGAGACTAGCACCACTACTAGCACTACTAACACCTTCCCCCACAAGCATTATCTCCACATCACCAGCACAACTTCCACCACCACACTTTATTCTCTATCACCACAACCATTATTTCTACTACTACTACTACTACTACTACTACTACTACCACCACCACCACCACCCCACTACTACCACCAGAAATATAACCTCATCAGTGCAGCCACAACCACAACTACAACAGTAACACGATGCAGGTCCAGATTCCTGCAACTCCCTATTCATCAAGAACTGCAAGAAACCACTTGCGCGTGCCTAAATATTTATTCTATGGAGAAGGAACCTGGACACTGGGGGTCATCTCACAGTCACTAAAAACAACAAATATAGTTACACTCCATAAAGGTGGCAGACGTCCCACATCACAAAAATCTTTTAAAGGATTTTGAGAGACAAGATCGCCAACTGCTTGGTTACCGAACAGTTGCAAAGGCCTGAGCTTGCTACCACCTGCAGCTCACAAGACTGCCATCCCCACGAGCCCCTTTGGGGCGGGGCAGATGGCAGACCAGAGGCCTAGCTTCTCCCTACGAGCCCCGTGAGGGCGGGGAATGTGGCCAGGCCTGGGGACAGTTGGTCCCAAAGATGAGGGGGTACTTGTACCTCCTCCCATGGGAGACTTAAGTCTCGAGACACTCCCCAGATAGGGAGCCAAGGCCGGGTCACCACTACTTGGAAAAGACCCGGGCCGGGAGAATACCGGCGAATAAAAAAAAAAAAAAAAAAGAAAACAGTTGCACAACCCAGGGCAACATGGGTTTAGAGCAGGTCTCTCCTGCCTCTCCCATCTACTGGACCACTATGGTCTTGGATGCACTGGAGGACAGACAGATGTATAGACAGACTTTGTGAAAGCCTTCGATGTAGCGTCCTCAGAAAAAGACTTTTCATCTAATATTATATTGCTGATTTTTTCGTTAATAGCTACACTACACTCTGTGCAAGTTAAAAGGAGTTTTGACTGGCTGTCTACGCAGCAAACTACCTGCTCGCTTGTTTGATTGCTGGTATTCATGGTAAGCCGGCTAAGTCACCCATCATTGCATCTGGTGGACCTATCTCTCTCTCTCTCTCTCATCTCGTAGAAGCAATATCTCTCTGCTCTGTCTAGGAGAATGCTGTTCTCCTAAGCTCGTGTTATTTAGACTGTTTTGGTAGTATATGTCTCCTTTGATGAGCCGGAACATACATCTCGTAACTCTGTTTACAGAGTATTATTTAGAATTAGTGATTTTTGACGTTTTCCGAGGTGTTGTGAGACACTCTATGCTTCAGGTCCCAAGTCTAACTCATAACCTGCATTGTTTTAGCATCTTATAAGCACTGTCGGGGTTTGGAAGTTGCTGAACTCAGTGTCAGTAGATCAGAATTTGGATTTTGCCACTGAAGTGGCTAGTTCATTTTGCATCCCATATCCATTCTGTGGACAGTAGTGCAAGAGCATTTGGATACACAAAAGGCCTAGGAACCAGGCCCCAAAAGGGTTAACAGGAATACATATGGATTTATATCTACACTTCACTTATATAATACAAGTAGATTTAGGAAATTTGCTATATATATCTGGTATCATATTTTCATTAATAAGATATCGTGACATGTCACATGGGTTATATACAGTCTCTCTATATTACTCAATAAGTGGACAGTTAAGCGGACTGGTCACATACTTTGCATTTGGTTTGATCGTCATCTGTCCGCCAAACTGCCAGAAGTACTTGTAACGAAGCTTAAGTCTGGCCACTACAACATCGGTCAGTCTGTTAACATTGCAAGTTGCTCCCTAAACGTACTTATCTACGTTCATATTATCATAGTGGGTTATAGATGAACTCAGGCTTCTAATTGTAGTCCTATAACATTCAGTTTCATTATATAAGGGATTTTTTTTTGCCTTACGTGAAAGAATTACTGATGGTCCCCAGGCAGGGTCGTTTTTCGGTTTCCTTCCTTGCCTGACACTGTGCTGTTCACGGCTGTTTCCTGCATTATTGTTCCTTGTCGAAATGGTCATCCTGCTGTTCAAGCAAACTGTTATATTATCTTCATGAGTCAGAATTTAGCTTATCTAGGGACTTGTTATGTCAGTCACATTCTAAGTCGAGTCTAATCGAGCACACAAAGACACACTTATATTATTCCTCATAATTTTGAATGTAGTGAGTGTAATTTTTGTGCAGTATCGTAACTAAACTTTAGTTACGATACTGCCTAAGCCTAATAAGTATAAAAAATTTACAACATAATAAGAGTTGCGTATTAGCCAGTTTCTATAATTATTAAATTTAAAGTTTACTGTAAATTCTTTTCCATCTAGACTCCTTTTATTAAAGGTCTCAGTTTTAACTTAGTTGGTTTGTATTCATCCAACTGAGAAGCTCCATCTAATACAGAATAACTAGACTAGAACTGTAACTAACAACGTATTACAAAACCAGAAACAGGCTAGATTCTAGGAGGAGATCAATAAGTTGACCTTCTAGTATCCTAGTATCCAGAGGATACTAGGTTGCAGCATTTTGTAACATTCTAGTATCCTAGTATCCTCTGGATATTAGGATACTAAAATGTTACAAATGCTGCATTTATTATCCAGAGGATAATAAATGCAGCATTTTTTAACATTCGAAAAGTGTAAAGCATTTGGTACAGCACTTGGTGCAGCACTTGGTGCAGCACTTGGTGCAGCAGTTGGTGCAGCACTTGGTGCAGCACTTGGTACAGCACTTGGTGCAGCACTTGGTACAGCACTTGGTGCAGCAGTTGGTGCAGCACTTGGTGCAGCACTTGGTACAGCACTTGGTGCAGCACTTGGTGCAGCACTTGGTACAGCACTTGGTGCAGCACTTGGTGCAGCACTTGGTGCAGCACTTGGTGCAACACTTGGTACAGCACTTAGTGCAACACTTGGTACAGCACTTGGTGCAGCACTTGGTACAGCACTTGGTACAGCACTTGGTGCAGCACTTGGTACAGCACTTGGTGCAGCACTTGGTACAGCACTTGGTGCAGCACTTGGTGCAGCACTTGGTACAGCACTTGGTGCAGCACTTGGTGCAGCACTTGGTGCAGCACTTGGTGCAGCACTTAGTACAGCACTTGGTGCAGCACTTGGTGCAGCACTTGGTGCAGCACTTGGTGCAGCACTTGCTACAGCACTTGGTGCAGCACTTGGTACAGCACTTGGTACAGCACTTGGTACAACACTTGGTACAGCACTTGGTGCAGCACTTGGTGCAGCACTTGGTGCAGCACTTGGTGCAGCACTTGCTACAGCACTTGGTGCAGCACTTGGTACAGCACTTGGTACAGCACTTGGTACAACACTTGGTACAGCACTTGGTGCAGCACTTGGTGCAACACTTGGTACAGCACTTGGTGCAACACTTGGTACAGCACTTGGTGCAGCACTTGGTACAGCACTTGGTACAGCACTTGGTACAGCACTTGGTGCAGCACTTGGTACAGCACTTGGTGCAGCACTTGGTACAGCACTTGGTGCAGCACTTGGTACAGCACTTGGTACAGAACTTGGTGCAGCACTTGGTACAGCACTTGGTACAACACTTGGTACAGCACTTGGTGCAGCACTTGGTGCAACACTTGGTACAGCACTTGTTACAGCACTTGGTACAGCACTTGGTGCAGCACTTGGTACAGCACTTGGTGCAGCACTTGGTGCAGCACTTGGTACAGCACTTGGTACAGCACTTGGTACAGCACTTGGTGCAGCACTTGGTACAGCACTTGGTACAGCACTTGGTACAGCACTTGGTGCAGCACTTGGTGCAGCACTTGGTGCAGCACTTGGTACAGCACTTGGTACAGCACTTGGTGCAGCACTTGGTACAGCACTTGGTACAGCACATGGTGCAGCACTAGGTGCAGCACTTGGTGCAGCACTTGGTACATCACTTGGTACAGCACTTGGTGCAGCACTTGGTACAGCACTTGGTACAGCACTTGGTGCAGCACTTGGTACAGCACTTGGTGCAGCACTTGGTACAGCACTTGGTGCAGCACTTGGTACAGCACTTGGTGCAGCACTTGGTGCAGCACTTGGTACAGCACTTGGTACAGCACTTGGTGCAGCACTTGGTACAGCACTTGGTACAGCACTTGGTGCAGTACTTGGTACAGCACTTGGTACAGCACATGGTGCAGCACTAGGTGCAGCACTTGGTGCAGCACTTGGTACATCACTTGGTACAGCACTTGGTGCAGCACTTGGTACAGCACTTGGTACAGCACTTGGTGCAGCACTTGGTACAGCACTTGGTGTAGCACTTGGTACAGCACTTGGTACAGCACTTGGTACAGTACTTGGTACAGCACTTGGTACAGCACTTGGTACAGCACTTGGTGCAGCTTTTGGTACAGCACTTGGTACAGCACATGGTACAGCACTTGGTGCAGCACTTGGTACAGCACTTGGTGCAGCACTAGGTACAGTACTTGGTACATCACTTGGTACAGCACTTGGTGCAGCACTTGGTACAGCACTTGGTGCAGCACTTGGTACAGTACTTGGTACAGCACTTGGTACAACACTTGGTGCAGCACTTGGTGCAGCACTTGGTACAGCACTTGGTACAGCACTGGTACAGCACTTGGTACAGCACTTGGTACAGCACTTGGTGCAGCACTTGGTACAGCACTTGGTGCAGCACTTGATACAGCACTTGGTACATCACTTGGTACAGCACTTGGTGCAGCACTTGGTACAGCACTTGGTACAGCACTTGGTACAGCACTTGGTGCAGCACTTGGTACAGCACTTGGTGCAGCACTTGGTGCAGCACTTGGTACAGCACTTGGTACAGCACTTGGTACAGCACTTGGTACAACACTTGGTGCAGCACTTGGTACAGTACTTGGTACAGCACTTGGTACAACACTTGGTGCAGCACTTGGTGCAGCACTTGGTACAGCACTTGGTACAGCACTGGTACAGCACTTGGTACAGCACTTGGTACAGCACTTGGTGCAGCACTTGGTACAGCACTTGGTGCAGCACTTGATACAGCACTTGGTACATCACTTGGTACAGCACTTGGTGCAGCACTTGGTACAGCACTTGGTACAGCACTTGGTACAGCACTTGGTGCAGCACTTGGTACAGCACTTGGTGCAGCACTTGGTGCAGCACTTGGTACAGCACTTGGTACAGCACTTGGTACAGCACTTGGTACAACACTTGGTGCAGCACTTGCTACAGCACTTGGTGCATCACTTGGTACAGTACTTGGTACAGCACTTGGTACAGCACTTGGTACAGCACTTGGTACAGCACTTGATACAACACTTGGTACAGTACTTGGTACAGCACTTGGTACAGCACTTGGTACAGCACTTGGTGTAGCTTTTGGTGCAGCACTTGGTACAGCACTTGGTACAGCACTTGGTGCAGCACTTGGTACAGCACTTGGTGCAACACTAGGTACAGTACTTGGTACAGCACTTGGTACAGCACTTGGTACTGCACTTGGTGCAGCACTTGGTACAGCACTTGGTACAGTACTTGGTACAGCACTTGGTGCAGCACTTGGTACAGTGCTTGGTACAGCACTTGGTACAGCACTTGGTGCAGCACTTGGTGCAGCACTTGGTACAGCACTTGGTACAGCACTGGTACAGCACTTGGCACAGCACTTGGTGCAGCACTTGGTACAGCACTTGGTGCAGCACTTGGTACAGCACTTGGTGCAGCACTTGGTACAGCACTTGGTACAGTACTTGTTACAGCACTTGGTACAGCACTTGGTACAGCACTTGGTGCAGCACTTGGTACAGCACTTGGTACAGCACTTGGTACAGCACTTGGTACAGCACTTGGTACAGCACTCGCCCCCAGACTTTTCCTTATCCTCATGTCCGACATAGACAAAGATATCTATGTCTTTTCTGGCTATATTAGTATTTGCGTGAGTGTCATCCACTGATGACACTGTAAATCTCCAAGAACATATAAACCACAGAATACAATATGAAGTTCAACGAGGACAAATTTCAGTTATTCCCTTATGGGAAAATTGAGGAAATAAAAGCTAGTCCTGAGTATAAAACAAATTAAATAGAGCGGGAAACTAATGTGAAGGAGTGATAATGTCAGAGGATCTCACTTTCAAGGATCACAACAGTGTCATTATCACAACTGCGAGGAAAATGAATGGGCAGATAATGAGAACCTGCAATATAGGGGATATCAAATCAATTTTGATCATCTTCAAGTCATTTGTTCTCTCTAGGCTGGAATACTGCTGTATACTAATAGCCACTTCCAAGGCAGGCGAAATTGAAGACCTGGAGAATATACAGAAAACTTTCACTGCTCGTATAAGTACACTCAGTCACCTAATTACTAGGAACGTTTGAGGGCCCTTGACCTGTATTCCTTGGAACGCAGGCGAGAAAAATACATCATAATTTGCACCTGGAAAATCCTAGAGTCACTAGTTCCAAATGTACACTCAAAAATCACTCCCTATAAAAGCGAAAGACTCGGCAGACGGTGCAACTTACCCCATATGAAAAACAGGGGCGCCGTGAGTACACTAAGAGATAACACACGGTTAAAACTGTTCAACAGCCTCCCAGCATACATAAGGGGGGATTACCAATAGACCCCTGGCAGCTTTCAAGAAGGAACTGGACAGATACCTAAAATTAGTACCTGATCAGCTGGACTGTGGTTCATACACTGGATTGCGTGGCGGCAGCAATTACATCCTGGTAGATCAGGCCCTGATCCGCCGGGAGGACTCGTCATAGAACGGGCCGAGGGGGCGTTGACCCCCGAACCCCCCCCACCGCAAACATACTCCAGGTAGGTAGATCAAAACTTCCACAACAACCCTCACCACCTCCCCCAACCCACAACATTAACACCCCCCACCACCCTGCCACCTCCCGTCGACCTTACCCCCCTCACTCGGGTGTTGAAAGTGGTGGTGAGGGTAGAGAGGCGTAATACCACAAATAACACCAAAGCGTTGTGTCTTAAGACTGTTTACATTAACATACGTGAATGTCCCCAATACACTCAAGGTCACACACACACACACACACACACACACACACACACACACACACACACACACACACACACACTAAATCTTGTTCAAGAACTGACCACACATTTCACCCAGTCGATAGGTTCAACTGAACATTACCGTGGGACACCACGACATAGCTCTCCTACTCTGACTTAATTAGCGAAGTAGGTAATGAGAAATGGGTAATAAGAAATAGGTAATAGCAAATAGGTAAGAGCAGATAGGTAATAGCAAATAAGTAATCACAAATAGGTAATAGCAGATAGGTATTAGCAAATGGGTATAGCAAATAGGTAATAGTAGATAGGTAATAGCAAATAGGTAATAGATAGGTAATAGCAAATAGGTAATAGATAGGTAATAGAAAATAGGTAATAGATAGGTAATAGCAAATAGGTAATAGATAGGTAATAGCAAATAGGTGTTAGTAGATAGGTAATAGCAAATAGGTAATAGTAGAAAGGTAATAGTAGATAGGTAATAGCAAATAGGTAATAGATAGGTAATAGCAAATAGGTAATAAATAGGTAATAGCAAATAGGTAATAGTAGATAGGTAATAGCAAGTAGGCAAAGCAAATAGGTAACAGCAAATAAGTAATAGTAAAATAGTAAATAGGTAAATACAAATAGGGAAATGCGAATATAGGAAACGCAAATAGGTAATTGGAAATAAGTGATGGCACACATCCTGTTAATCAGGACAAAAGTGGAGAACAGTGTCAAGTGGCACTCTTCCCCTCAGAATGCCACCTGCCACAGTGGCACTCTTCCCCTCAGAGTGCCACCTGACACAGTGACACTCTTCCTCTCAGAGTGTCACCTGCCACAGTAGTACTCTTCCCCTCAGAGTGCCACACTTCCCCTCAGAGTGTCACCTGGCACAGTGGCACTTCCCCTCAGAGTGCCCCCTAACACAGTGGCACTCTTCCCCTCAGAGTTCCATCTGACACAGTGACACTCTTCCCCTCATAGTGACACCTGACAGTGTTCCTGGCACTCATCGCATGATACACTACCCTAGCTGACGCGGCAGTATTCCGCCGGCGCGTATATACATCAATATCGCTGGAGTATGGTGTCGCTAGCGGCCTGATTCATCGCTCCGGAAGTGTGTGGCCGTGAGTAGGTCGTGTCGTGCGCTGAGTGCGCCGAGGATCCAGGGAACACCGCCCCTGGTGCCGACCCACGCGGGTTTAACGCTTTTCGTAAATGCCATTCGCACTCACGCGTTAGATACACTCACACTCACGCTAGGTATACACACACACACATACACACACACATACACACACATACACACACACACACACACACACACACACACACACACACGCACACATACACACACATACACACACACAGGGCCAGGAGCTAGGACTCGACCCCTGCAACCTCAACTAGGTGAGTACACACACACACACACACACCAGGTACACTCAGACGTAATAGGTACTCTCTCTTTCTCTCTCTCTCACTCTCTCTCTCTCTCTCTCTCTCTCTCTCTCTCTCTCTCTCTCTCTCTCTCTCTCTCTCTCTCTCTCTCTCTCCTCTCTCTCTCTCTCTCTCTCTCTCTCTCTCTCTCCTTACTCTCTGTCTTTCTCTCTCACACACACGCTGAAAAAATCTAGCGAAAAGTTTTGGAAATGTAGTTGGTGGAAGAGGTTAAAGTGAGGGGGCAATAGAGGTGAAAGTTGCAAGACTGACGTTGAAACATTGTTCACCCCCCCACCCCTCACAACCCAGCTGACGCCGGTCATCCGTCAGGCAGGTTACGCTCGAGCCTTCACACACACACACAGGTTTGATAAAGCTCATGGAGCAGGGAGAGAGAGGACTTAGTAGCAAACAGTGAAGAGGTGGGGCCAGGAGCTATGAATCGACCCCTGCGACCACAAATAGATGAGTACACACACACACACACACACACACACACGGCCTTGTTCAATAACACACCCATCTCACTTCCCCGTCCCTACCCCGTGTCCTGGCCAGGACCCACAGCGTGCTGGGTCTGTGTCACTGCACGTGGTTGACACTACACACCAGACACACTTGTCTCTCCCTAGTAATTAGAGACTCTTGTATCTCTCTTGTCACGAGACATTTGTATCTCTCTAGTCACGGGACACACTTGTATCTCTTTACTCACGAGACACGCTTGTCTCTGGCCACGAGACACACTTGTTTCTCTAACCACGAGACATACTATTCTTTCTCTAGCCATGAGACACACTTGTCTCTCTAGCCATGAGACACATTTGGTCTCTGGCCCTGAAACACACTTGTCTATAGACACGAGACATTTGTTTCTCTAGCCACGAGACACATCTATCTTGGCACGAGACACACCTGGTCTCTCTGGCTCTGAGACACTTGTCTCTAGCCACGAGACAAGTATCTCTAGCCACGTCTCTCTGGCCGCGAGACACGACACATCTCTGCAGCCACAAGAGACGTCTCTTTAGCTACGAGACACGTCTTTCTAGCTAGGGGGCACGTCTTTCTTGCCCCGAGACACATCTCTCTAGCCACGAGACATGTCTCTCTGGATATGAGTCATGTCTCTCTAGCAACGAGACACGTCTCTGTAACCACGAGACACTTCTCTGTAGCCACGAGATACGTCTCTCTAGCCACGAGACACGTTTCGTAGCCACGATATACGTCTTTCTGGCCACGAGACACGGCTCTCTAGCTACGAGATACGTCTCTCTAGCCATGAGACACAGCTGACGGGTGATGATAAACAACAGGTGACTTGGTGGTAGTTCCTACCTTGGACCTCAATGGGATAGTTGTCAGACCAAGGCCATCCAGGATTTTCTGCTTGATCATGTCCAGATCTTCGGCAGACCATTCGAAATCCCGGTCCTCTTCATCCTCCTCCTCCTCTTCGTCCTCGTCCTCCTCTTCGTCTTCCTCCTCCTGACTATCCTCGGCGGTGGTGTCGTCACCACGGAGAGGATGCAGAGGGCTGAGGGCTTGTCTCGCAGGGCCTGCCAGGAGGGAGTACCTCCCAGCGCCGTCAGAGTTCCGTCCGTAGCGGTGGGCGTCATCAGCGACCTGTTGAGGGTTGACCGCTGAGGTGGCCCTCGCCCAGGCCTGCTGCAGGAGGCCCAGGAGCAGTAGCAGCAGCGCTCCGACCAACGTAACACTAAGCACTTTCATGTTTGGGAGAGAGAGAGAGAGAGAGAGAGAGGGGGGTGGTGGTGGTAGTAGTGGTAGGGGGTGGTGGTGGTGGGGGAGGAATGAGGTAGTTCACCGTCACGTGTTATCTCTCCCACTAAGCCGCCATGACACAGCGTACACCTTCATGCCGCACATGCAACAAATGCGCTAGTCTCTACCCTCCTACTTTATATATGCCGGTGAGTTGTTTGGTGGCTCCGCCTCCCCGCTGCGACAGCCGCTGATTGGCCGCAGCGGCGCACGCCAACTCACCTCCCTCTCTCTCTCTCTCGCAGATTCTTGTACCTCTATCTCTTCCAGTTACTCGTTAATATCTTTCCCAGAAGGTGACCTGGTGTGTTTGCCTGGCAGGTCAGGGGAGTGATGCGGAGCGGGCGTGCAGGCGTAACAGGCGTGCGGGCGTGCACGGGGGATGGTGCTGGCACGTGTTTCAACTGACCATCAAGCAGCTGCAGGTTTGCGGCTGTCACTGCTGCTGCTGCCGGCGTCTGACGTGCGCTTGGCGCAGACGCCGTGACCTGAGGAAGCTGGGGGGCAAAGGACGTCATTAGCATGAACCTCCGTGGCTGCCGAGAAGGCCACAAGAGGGCCACACCAGGATGGGGAAGGGGAAATTTCCCCCACCTTACCCTGTGGTCCCCCACAGGGTACACTAATCCCACCTGCAAACACCAGTTCTTGATTTCCGGTGAACGCCCCCCCCCCCCTCTCTCTCTATCTCTCTCTCTCTGAACCAGGCGTCCTGGACTCTGTCTCCCGCTTCTCCTGGACCATCGCCAAACCTCCCCTCATTCCCCTCTTCCATACCCCCTCTTACCCTTCTTCCCCTCCCTCCATCCCCCTTCCATCAAATATAAACAATCTTGTCGAAATCAACTCTGGTCACCGTAATGAAATAATTTGTGAAGCAGAAATGAAGGAAATTAAAGGATTGCGGAGGTAGAGTGAGGGATTGTGGAGGTAGAGTGAGGGATTGTGGAGGTAGAGTGAGGGATTGTGGAGGTAGAGTGAGGGATTGTGGAGGTAGTGTGAGGGATTGTGGAGGTAGAGTGAGGGATTGTGGAGGTAGTGTGAGGGATTGTGGAGGTAGAGTGAGGGATTGTGGAGGTAGTGTGAGGGATTGTGGAGGTAGAGTGAGGGATTGTGGAGGTAGAGTGAGGGATTGTGGAGGTAGTGTGAGGGATTGTGGAGGTAGAGTGAGGGATTGTGGAGGTAGAGTGAGGGATTGTGGAGGTAGTGTGAGGGATTGTGGAGGTAGAGTGAGGGATTGTGGAGGTAGAGTGAGGGATTGTGGAGGTAGTGTGAGGGATTGTGGAGGTAGTGTGAGGGATTGTGGAGGTAGAGTGAGGGATTGTGGAGGTAGAGTGAGGGATTGTGGAGGTAGTGTGAGGGATTGTGGAGGTAGAGTGAGGGATTGTGGAGGTAGAGTGAGGGATTGTGGAGGTAGAGTGAGGGATTGTGGAGGTAGTGTGAGGGATTGTGGAGGTAGAGTGAGGGATTGTGGAGGTAGTGTGAGGGATTGTGGAGGTAGAGTGAGGGATTGTGGAGGTAGAGTGAGGGATTGTGAAGGTAGTGTGAGGGATTGTGGAGGTAGAGTGAGGGATTGTGGAGGTAGAGTGAGGGATTGTGGAGGTAGTGTGAGGGATTGTGGAGGTAGAGTGAGGGATTGTGGAGGTAAAGTGAGGGATTGTGGAGGTAGTGTGAGGGATTGTGGAGGTAGAGTGAGGGATTGTGGAGGTAAAGTGAGGGATTGTGGAGGTAGAGTGAGGGATTGTGGAGGTAGAGTGAGGGATTGTGAAGGTAGAGTGAGGGATTGTGGAGGTAGAGTGAAGGATTGTGGAGGTAGAGTGAGGGATTGTGGAGGTAGAGTGAAGGATTGTGAAGGTAGAGTGAGGGATTATGGAGGTAGAGTGAGGGATTGTGAAAGTAGAGTGAGGGACTGTGAAGGTAAAGTGAGGGATTGTGGAGGTAGAGTGAGGGATTGTGGAGGTAGAGTGAAGGATTGCGGAGGTAGATTGAGGGATTGTGGAGGTAGTGTGAGGGATTGTGGAGGTAGTGAGGGATTGTGAAGGTAAAGTGAGGGATTGTGGAGGTAGAGTGAGGGATTGTGGAGGTAGAGTGAGGGATTGTGGAGGTAGAGTGAAGGGTTGTGAAGGTAGAGTGAGGGATTATGGAGGTAGAGTGAGAGATTGTGAAAGTAGAGTGAGGGATTGTGAAGATAAAGTGAGGGATTATGTAGGTAGAGTGAGGGATTGTGGAGGTAGAGTGAGGGATTGTGGAGGTAGAGTGAAGGATTGTGAAGGTAGAGTGAGGGATTATGGAGGTAGAGTGAGGGATTGTGAAAGTAGAGTGAGGGACTGTGAAGGTAAAGTGAGGGATTGTGGAGGTAGAGTGAGGGGTTGTGGAGGTAGAGTGAGGGATTGTGGAGGTAGAGTGAGAGATTGTGAAGGCAGAGTGAGGGATTGTGAAGGTAAAGTGAGGGATTGTGGAGGTAGAGTGAGGGATTGTGGAGGTAGAGTGAGGGATTGTGGAGGTAGAGTGAGGGATTGTGGAGGTAGAGTGAGGGATTGTGGAGGCAGAGTGAGAGATTATGGAGGTAGAGTGAGGGATTGTGAAGGTAGAGTGAGGGATTGTGAAAGTAGAGTGAGGGATTGTGGAGGTAGAGTGAGGGATTGTGGAGGCAGAGTGAGAGATTATGGAGGTAGAGTGAGGGATTGTGAAGGTAGAGTGAGGGATTGTGAAAGTAGAGTGAGGGATTGTGGAGGTAGAGTGAGGGGTTGTGGAGGTAGAGTGAGGGATTGTGGAGGTAGAGTGAGAGATTGTGGAGGTAGAGTGAGGGATTGTGGAGGTAGAGTGAGGGATTGTGGAGGTAAAGTGAGGGATTGTGGAAGTAGAGTGAGGGATTGGGGAGGTAGAGTGAGGGATTGTGGAGGTAGAGTGAGGGATTGTGAAGGTAAAATGAGGGATTGTGGAGGTAGAGTGAAGGATTGTGGAGGTAGAGTGAGAGACTGTGAAAGTAGAGTGAGGGATTGTGGAGGTAGAGTGAGGGACTGTGGAGGTAGAGTGAGGGATTGTGAATGTAAAGTGAGGGATTGTGGAGGCAGAGTGAGGGACTGTAGAGGTAGAGTGAGGGATTGTGGAGGTAGAGTGAAGGATTGTGAAAGTAGAGTGAGGGATTATGAAGGTAAAGTGAGGGATTGTGGAGGTAGAGTGAGGGATTGTGGAGGTAGAGTGAGGGATTGTGGAATTAGAGTGAGGGATTGTGGAGGCAGAGTGAGGGATTGTGGAGGTAGAGTAAGGGATTGTGAAAGTAGAGTGAGGGATTGTGAAAATAAAGTGAGGGATTCTGGAGGTAGAGTGAGGGACTGTGGAGGTAGAGTGAGAGATTGTGAAGGTAAAGTGAGGGATTGTGGAGGTAGAGTGAGGGATTGTGGAGGTAGAGTGAGGGATTGTGAAGGTAGAGTGAGAGATTGTGAAGGTAAAGTGAGGGATTGTGAAGGTAAAGTAAGGGATTGTGGAGGTAGAATGAGGGATTGTGGAGGTAGAGTGAGGGATTGTGGAGGTAGAGTGATGGATTGTGAAGGTAGAGTGAGGGATTGTGGAAGTAGAGTGAGAGATTGTGGAGGTAGAGTGAGGGATTGTGGAGGTAGAGTGAGGGATTGTGGAGGTAGAGAGAGGGATTGTGGAGGTAGAGTGAGGGATTGTAGAGATAGAGTGAGGGATTGTGTAGCTTAGAGTGAGGGATTGTTAAGGCAGAGTGAGAGACTGTGGAGGTAGAGTGAGGGATTGGGGAGGTAGAGTGAGGGATTGTGGAGGTAGAGTGGGGGATTGTGAAGGTAGAGTGAGCGATTGTGGAGGTAGAGTGAGGGATTGTGGAGGTAGAGTGAGGGATTGTTGAGGTAGAGTGAGGGATTGTGGAGGTAGAGTGAGAGAGATTGTGAAGGTAGATTGAGGGATTGTGGAGGTAGAGTGAGGGATTGTTAAGGCAGAGTGAGGGATTGTGGAGGTAGAGTGAGGGATTGTTAAGGCAGAGTGAGGGATTGTGGAGGTAGAGTGAGGGATTGTTAAGGCAGAGTGAGGGATTGTGGAGGTAGAGTGAGGGATTGTTAAGGCAGAGTGAGGGATTGTGGAGGTAGAGTGAGGGATTGTTAAGGCAGAGTGAGGGATTGTGGAGGTAGAGTGAGGGATTGTTAAGGCAGAGTGAGGGATTGTGGAGGTAGAGTGAGGGATTGTGGAGGTAGAGTGAGGGATTGTGGAGGTAGTGTGAGGGATTGTGGAGGTAGAGTGAGGGATTGTGGAGGTAGTGTGAGGGATTGTGGAGGTAGAGTGAGGGATTGTGGAGGTAGTGTGAGGGATTGTGGAGGTAGAGTGAGGGATTGTGTAGGTAGAGTGAGGGATTATGGAGGTAGAGTGAGATTGTGGAGGTAGTGTGAGGGATTGTGGAGGTAGAGTGAGGGATTGTGGAGGTAGTGTGAGGGATTGTGGAGGTAGAGTGAGGGATTGTGGAGGTAGAGTGAGGGATTGTGGAGGTAGTGTGAGGGATTGTGGAGGTAGAGTGAGGGATTGTGGAGGTAGAGTGAGGGATTGTGGAGGTAGTGTGAGGGATTGTGGAGGTAGAGTGAGGGATTTGGAGGTAGAGTGAGGGATTGTGGAGTAGTGTGAGGGAGTGTGGAGGTAGTGTGAGGGATTGTGGAGGTAGAGTGAGGGATTGTGGAGGTAGAGTGAGGGATTGTGGAGGTAGTGTGAGGGATTGTGGAGGTAGAGTGAGGGATTGTGGAGGTAGAGTGAGGGATTGTGGAGGTAGAGTGAGGGATTGTGGAGGTAGTGTGAGGGATTGTGGAGGTAGAGTGAGGGATTGTGGAGGTAGTGTGAGGGATTGTGGAGGTAGAGTGAGGGATTGTGGAGGTAGAGTGAGGGATTGTGAAGGTAGTGTGAGGGATTGTGGAGGTAGAGTGAGGGATTGTGGAGGTAGAGTGAGGGATTGTGGAGGTAGTGTGAGGGATTGTGGAGGTAGAGTGAGGGATTGTGGAGGTAAAGTGAGGGATTGTGGAGGTAGTGTGAGGGATTGTGGAGGTAGAGTGAGGGATTGTGGAGGTAAAGTGAGGGATTGTGGAGGTAGAGTGAGGGATTGTGGAGGTAGAGTGAGGGATTGTGAAGGTAGAGTGAGGGATTGTGGAGGTAGAGTGAAGGATTGTGGAGGTAGAGTGAGGGATTGTGGAGGTAGAGTGAAGGATTGTGAAGGTAGAGTGAGGGATTATGGAGGTAGAGTGAGGGATTGTGAAAGTAGAGTGAGGGACTGTGAAGGTAAAGTGAGGGATTGTGGAGGTAGAGTGAGGGATTGTGGAGGTAGAGTGAAGGATTGCGGAGGTAGAGTGAGGGATTGTGGAGGTAGTGTGAGGGATTGTGGAGGTAGTGAGGGATTGTGAAGGTAAAGTGAGGGATTGTGGAGGTAGAGTGAGGGATTGTGGAGGTAGAGTGAGGGATTGTGGAGGTAGAGTGAAGGGTTGTGAAGGTAGAGTGAGGGATTATGGAGGTAGAGTGAGAGATTGTGAAAGTAGAGTGAGGGATTGTGAAGATAAAGTGAGGGATTATGTAGGTAGAGTGAGGGATTGTGGAGGTAGAGTGAGGGATTGTGGAGGTAGAGTGAAGGATTGTGAAGGTAGAGTGAGGGATTATGGAGGTAGAGTGAGGGATTGTGAAAGTAGAGTGAGGGACTGTGAAGGTAAAGTGAGGGATTGTGGAGGTAGAGTGAGGGGTTGTGGAGGTAGAGTGAGGGATTGTGGAGGTAGAGTGAGAGATTGTGAAGGCAGAGTGAGGGATTG
>NC_091299.1:19360430-19400430 GCF_038502225.1 Cherax quadricarinatus | reverse complement strand
TGGTGTATGTACTCTGTGGTAACTTCTGGTGTACATGGCAGTGGTGTACACTGTGGTGACTACTAGTATACATGGCAGTGGTGTACACTGCGGTGACTACTGGTGTACATGACAGTTGTGTACACAGCACCAACTACTACTCACCCCTTTCACTCATTCCAACCTTTCTCTCACTCAGTCCATCCTTTCTTTCACTCTTTCCAATCTTTCTCTTACTTAGTCAAGCCTTTCTTTAACTCATTCCAATCTTTCTCCCACTCATTTCAAACTTTCTCTCACTCATTCCAAACATTCTCCTAAGAGTTGCTCGTTCCTCAGGTAAACAGCTAAGCCACATTGTCGTATAAGCCGAGCAGGTGAGTTTTGGCCTATTCGGCAATTCTGTTTTCTGTTGAATAGCCAGAGAATTTTTTTTATGCAAAACTATGCTATATTCAATCTGATCCTGACGAGAAAATAGGTATCATAGATATTAAGTAATATTAAATAAATTTTAACACATCAGCCGTTTCCAACCAAAGCAGGGTGACCCGAGAAAGAAGAAATACTTTCATCATCATTCACTCCATCACTGTCTTGCCAGAGGCCCACCTACACCTCAGTTATAAAACTGCAACATGTCAGCACCCTTTCTTCAGAGGGCAGGTAATGTACTTCCTACCTCCAGGACTTAATTCCGGCTTGCCGGTTTTTCTGAATCCCTTCATAAATGTTACCTTACTCACACTCCAACAGCACACCAAGCTAACATGCTTGCTGGAAGTTCAGGCCAATAGGTATATTTCTTTACATAATATGTTACAAAAGATTTAAAAGATGCATTGCTGGTACAAAGATGGCATATACAGTACATGAGGTTTGAGGGATACATTTCAAGTACTTATTGCTACGTGTTTATCATACAGATTACAATGCAAAAATCTCATCCAGCTCCTCAGAGCTGTGGTGCGTACCCAAGATACAGCAGGCATTACCCCTCTGAACCGCCGTGCTGAGTAGCTGGAACTGAAAACTAGCTCCCCTGGGATCCCTGGTTACCCTGATGAGTCTTTCTAGCTTCTTAAGGAACTTAGATGTACTCTTTCTCCATGAGCCAAGGGTCTCTGAGCCTGTGGGAAGAAACATATAATGATGGGCAAGTTCACCATATTTTCTAGACTTCTGGGACTCCCTGAAGCTGGCATCTACCCCTGCTTCCTCCCTGGTATATTGGAGATAGATATCAGCCAATGTGGATGCACATGTAAAGTCCGACACTACCTGCTTGCCGTCTGTATAGGTTTGAAGGGTGATACCATCTGGACACTTTTGGTTACCATCAGATCTGCGTAGTTGGGATGGCTCCCTTATTGCTGGGCATCTGGCTGCTGTGAGGCTCCTCTTGATGATGTTATTAACCATTTCATGCCTTGCAGTCTTTCCCTCGTATCTATGGCGCACAAGACCATGGTATCCGAATTGGTCTGCCGATTCACTGGTGCAAATACACCTGTGTTCGGCAAGAACAGGGGGAGGGCGGGGGGCTGCATGGCGAAGGGCAACGCCAATGCGGATGGTCAGTGGGTCGAGACGTGTGCCAAGGAAGGAACTGGGATGAGCCAACAGAGTCCCCTGCCTGGAGAGCTTTCACTGCTAGGAGGCGGGCACTATCCTTCTCCGACACTCTGAAGCATTGTTGGGGGGAGCAGGTCTGGTCTCAGTCCCGTTAGATTATCCCACATCCTGGCTCCGTCAACGAACTTTTGGTCACAAACTTTAACATTATCCTTAAGGTGTTCAGGGAGAATCTCTGCTACAGATCAAGTGGATGCAGCACATCAGAACAGGAAAGCAGGTACTGCAATCTGTGATGACTTGTGGACACCAGTGCCTCCTAGTTTGACTGGAAGTGTAGCTTGGTCCCACTGCCTATCTTCTAGAGTAACGTTAAGTACTTTTTGTATTCACGCAGTATAGGGTATCATATGAGGGTACACATCTTTGGAAATATGTTAACCTGGGCAGATATGAGGGTACACATCTTTGGAAATATGTTAACCTGGGCAGACTCAAGCACTTTACTGAGAAGGTGCAAGGCATCGTAGGTGTCAAGACTGCCTATTCGTTGTTCCATCCTCCTCAGCTCATCCAATTTCTTCTTGAGAATTGAGTCAGTGACATCAGTTCCCAGAGGTGTTCCAAGCACGACGCTATTTATGAGGGCAATGACTGATGCACCTGGTAGTCTTGATTTCACTACCTCGATCACTTGTTGATTGACTGAGATGATTTCACATTTTGATGGATTCATGATGAGACCCATTTCCAGTCCTGGTGTCATCACCTGGTCAAGATCATGTAGAAGGGACTCCTGCGTACCCGCCAGTGTGCCGTCATCCAGGAACCAGATGTTTAGCTCACTGGTCAGCCTGACAGTGATTTACCTAACTGTTATACAGAAGAGAAATAGGGCGAGAGGATCCCCTTGCTGGACACCCTCTGATGATGTGACTTTATACTCTCCAAACAGGAGCATTGATTCTTCGCTGTATCCAACTGTAACGTAACGGTAGAAACCAGGGAAATATTCTTGTACAGCTGTTAATACCAGATCTTTTTTTTTCAGGAGATTAAATGCATTCTCGAAATATAATTTTACGACTGCAATGTCCTCAGGGAAAATGCTAATGTACATTCTTGTTGCATGAACCGCTGCTTCGCTTTCTTGAAGGACCCCAAAGCCAAGCTTGTTTGGTTGAATCATCATGGCCGCCTCTGTGCGGGTACTTCGGACATCAGTTTTGGATATGAGGCGGCGAAGAGTGTTGTGCTTATTCTCTCACTTAAGGAGAGCAAAATTGAATGTTTGGAAAATGTTCATTAAGTTAAATCAACCAAATATGTAAGTGAACATCAGTCAAATATGTGAGTATTAGAAATTCACAAAAACTCTTTAATTTGTAGTCCCTGGAGCGCAGGCCAGAGTGAAAGATACAGCATAATTCTCTTGTGGGTTTTTCATGGTTTTCTCGTGATTTTTCTCGTGGTTTTCTTGTGATTTTTCGGGGTTTTCTCGTGGTTTTCTCACGGTTTTCTCGTGATTTTCTAGTGGTTTTCTCATGGTTTTCTTGTGATTTTCTCGTGCTTTTTCTCATAGATTTCTCATGGTTTCTCGTGGTTTTCTCGTAGTTTTCTCGTGGTTTTCTCGTGGTTTTCTCGTGATTTTCTTGTGGTTTTCTCGTGGCTTTTCTCATGGTTTTATCATGGTTTCCTCCTGGTTTTTTCGTGGCTTTCTCGTGGTTTTTCTCATGATTTTCTCGTGGTTTTCTCGTGGCTTTACTCATGGTTTTCTCATGGTTTTCTCATGGTTTCTGGTGGTTTCCTCTTGATTTTCTCGTGGGTTTCTCGTGATTTTTCTCATGGTTTTCTCATAGTTGGGGCTGGACGTGCTACCTCCACCTCTCACAAAATATATCTTACAAGAGTGTGGAGCACAGACTGCAAATGATAATTGAAGGTGGAGGAATTCAAGTCTTTTCAAAACCCTTTACCACAAAAAGGGGAATTTACCCAATGACTCCTGACCACCTTCATGAAGGAACTTGTCAAATTACATCGTGTTCATCATTCCCGCCGTGGTGCCTGCATCGAACTGCATTATGCTCTTGCAGTCAACACTGAAGCCTGGTCTAGCACCGTTCTCCAGGGGTAACGGTGCCAGACCAAAGGCAATGATTCCCTGGGCCATGTGCAGAGGTAGATCCACAACAAGTAATCATAATCTCATCAACTGAATCGCCAGTTCGCCAGAGATAAAATTTTGAAGAATCGAAGATGTTGACAAAATTAGCGAATCGGAGGAAGAAAGGTGTGAGATTTTTGATACGAAGAGCAGAGTGTGTTTACGGCGTTCCAGCGTGTGTTTTGAAGATACTCCAGGATAAATCAATGTTTTGAAGATGCTTCATAAAAAACAGTTTTGTTTTAATGTGAATATTGGTTCAGGATTATAGAAAATAAATTTATTTATAATTAATAAAATTTGTGAAGAATTTAGGCTATGGTTGACAAGTCCATGACTACCCCACCCGCATCATAGTGGGACGGTTGTAATGTCGGACGTAACCGCCACGGTTTTTACAGCATGTTCGTAGTATCTAACGATGCTCCAGGGTAAGTTTAAGATTTTTCTGAGTGTCTAATGGCGTTCCAGTATCTTAAGAACGTTCCATTGTCTGAAGACGTTGCATAATGAGTAAAGACGTTCTAAAGAACGTTATAAACGTTCCAGCATATGTCTTAATATGTTGTAGAGTGTCTGAAAACGTTTCAGTGTTTAAGGACGTTCCAGAGTTGTGTTGATGCTATTTCAGAGTGTGTTTACTCTCCCGAAACACTCATTTTAACACGTGGCTATTGCAACACCTTCATAAAGAAGAATGTAGCTACTAATCAATAACAGAAAAGGAAACGAAGGCAGAGGACCAAGCGAGATATCACCCTGACCTGGAAAGAATGTATAGCAGAGGTGTGCTGTATACTGAGTAATTCTTTGTAGCGTATAAAGCAGAAACGGTAAACTGTTGGAGGAGTGGTAAACTCGAGGTTAGTATTATAGGTAAACTCTTTAAACTCGAGGCTTGCCTCACTGACAGACTTTTTTTTTTTTGGTTTAAATTTGTAGAGTTGGAAATTAGAAAAAAAAAAAAGAGAACGAGAACCAAAATTAATGTTTTTTTCTCGCTTCAGATGAGAAACATCTTATACATTATTTCAGCAACTGTGATAATTTCAGATGTTATAGAGGAAAGACATAACTAGGCATTACTTATATGTTTACGAAGAGTGGTTCAAAACCTAGGGTATATATACCCCCCAGGGGGGTACATTTTCACTCTTCAAGGGGTACATAAAGGTCTGAGAGTATAACCATGATGTACACTACTGTACACTGTACAATGTCCACTGTACAGTAGTGTACATTACTCATGGTATATACTGTACAGCAGTGTACACCATGAATAATGTAGAAGGTAAGCTACATATAACACCCTGGTTACAAATCAGCTGATAAAAACAGCAGCTAACTGGCAAGTTCTCCTTCCCCTTTCTTTCATCTTACAAAGTTACATACATAAACACGTAAAAATCATACCGAACGCGTTTTGAACGCGTTTTGAACTCGTCTTGAACGTGTTCTGGTATAATCTAGAGATTCAAACGAAGGTAGCCGGCAACTCTCTGCTTCAGTTAATCACAAGCATTATTCGTGAGAGGAACGTTGGTGTTATGTGTAAGCAATGTTACCTGCTAGTTGTAATGTAGTGTAATTACACTTATAGACATCAACAACCATCACATTTGCCACAGACGGAGTACATGTTAGGGGATCAAAAGCTGCAAACGTTTTTTAAGGAAAAGGATCTTGGGGTAAGCATTATAGCGAACATGTCCCCTGAAGTACACATGAATCAAAGAACTGTTGCAGCATATGGCCGCTTGGCAATCCTGAGAATAGCATTTCGACATCTGAGTAAGGAGTCATTCACAACATCGTACACCGTGTACGTCAGGCCTATACTGGAGTATGCAACACCAGTATGGAACCCACACCTAGTCAAATACGTCAAAAAACTGGAGAAAGTGCAAAAGTTTGCAACAAGATTAGTCCCGGAACTAAGGGGTATGTCTTACGAGGAAAGGTTAAGGGAACTCGACCTGATGACACTAGAGGATAGGAGGAATAAGTTGGACATGTTAACGACGTATAAAATGCGGAGAGGAATTGAAAAGGTGGACAGGGCTCCAGTGTTTCAGAGATGAGATACAGGAACAAGGGGACACAATTGGAAGTCGAAAACCCAGATGAGTCATAGGGATATCAGGAAGTATTTCTTTAGCCTTAGAGTTGTCATGAAGTGGAATAATCTGGAGAGTGAAGTAGTGGAGGCAAGTGCTATACATAGCTTTAGGAAGAGATACGATAATGCTCATGGAGCAGGGAGAGACTGATTTTGCATCGACCAGTGAAGAGGAGGGGCCAGGAGGTATAAATCGACCCCTGCAACCACAAATAGGTGAGTGCATATAGGTGATAGGTGAGTACACACACACACACACACACACACACACACACACACACACACACACACACACACACACACACACACACACACACACACACACGCACACACACACGCGCGCACACGCACACACACATAAATTTGTTATTAATTAAAGAAATTCATTGTCTTTACATTTATTGTTTTAGTTATTTATAATAAACTTATGTTTTATTTCTAGCCTTCAGTTATATGATGAACAAATAACGAAAATATTCAGAGACTTACAGTTCGGATTTACGTTCACAGTGAACAATGGTATCGGTATTGCACAGTCAAAAATAATTGGTTAATGATTTAATGAAGCCAAGAGTTCTCACTCGACATCTATTGAAAGCTCACTAGGAATTCAAAGAGAATTAATCACTGAGAATCTTATTAAGCTGGAAGAGAAGCTTGAAGGATATTTACCAAACATTAGTGAAGATAAGTGTATCTCCGGAATTCTTTCACCACAATCACTCAGGTGTTGGAGGCTGGGACAGGCATGCAAGAGGAGCTGCTGGAACTCCAACATGATGACCCTGCGCTCAGGTGTTGGAGGCTGGGACAGGCATGCAAGAGGAGCTGCTGGAACTCCAACATGATGACCCTGCACTCAGGTGTTGGAGGCTGGGACAGGCATGCAAGAGGAGCTGCTGGAACTTCAACATGATGACCCTGCACTCAGGTGTTGGAGGCTGGGACAGGCATGCAAGAGGAGCTGCTGGAACTCCAACATGATGACCCTGCACTCAGGTGTTGGAGGCTGGGACAGGCATGCAAGAGGAGCTGCTGGAACTCCAACATGATGACCCTGCACTCAGGTGTTGGAGGCTGGGACAGGCATGCAAGAGGAGCTGCTGGAACTCCAACATGATGACCCTGCACTCAGGTGTTGGAGGCTGGGACAGGCATGCAAGAGGAGCTGCTGGAACTCCAACATGATGACCCTGCACTCAGGTGTTGGAGGCTGGGACAGGCACGCAAGAGGAGCTGCTGGAACTCCAACATGATGACCCTGCACTCAGGTGTTGGAGGCTGGGACAGGCATGCAAGAGGAGCTGCTGGAACTCCAACATGATGACCCTGCACTCAGGTGTTGGAGGCTTGGACAGGCATGCAAGAGGAGCTGCTGGAACTCCAACATGACTCTGCGCTCAGGTGTTGGAGGCTGGGACAGGCACGCAAGAGGAGCTGCTGGAACTCCAACATGATGACCCTGCACTCAGGTGTTGGAGGCTTGGACAGGCATGCAAGAGGAGCTGCTGGAACTCCAGCATGATGACCCTGCACTCAGGTGTTGGAGGCTTGGACAGGCACGCAAGAGGAGCTGCTGGAACTCCAACATGATGACTGCGCTCAGGTGTTGGAGGCTTGGACAGGCATGCAAGAGGAGCTGCTGGAACTCCAACATGATGACTGCGCTCAGGTGTTGGAGGCTTGGACAGGCATGCAAGAGGAGCTGCTGGAACTCCAACATGATGACTGCGCTCAGGTGTTGGAGGCTTGGACAGGCATGCAAGAGGAGCTGCTGGAACTCCAACATGATGACTGCGCTCAGGCGTTGGAGGCTTGGACAGGCATGCAAGAGGAGCTGCTGGAACTCCAACATGATGACTGCGCTCAGGAGTTGGAGGCTGGGACAGGCATGCAAGAGGAGCTGCTGGAACTCCAGCATGATGACTGCGCTCAGGTGTTGGAGGCTGGGACAGGCACGCAAGAGGAGCTGCTGGAACTCCAACATGATGACTGCGCTCAGGTGTTGGAGGCTTGGACAGGCATGCAAGAGGAGCTGCTGGAACTCCAACATGATGACTGCGCTCAGGCGTTGGAGGCTTGGACAGGCATGCAAGAGGAGCTGCTGGAACTCCAACATGATGACTGCGCTCAGGAGTTGGAGGCTGGGACAGGCATGCAAGAGGAGCTGCTGGAACTCCAGCATGATGACTGCGCTCAGGTGTTGGAGGCTGGGACAGGCACGCAAGAGGAGCTGCTGGAACTCCAACATGATGACTGCGCTCAGGAGTTGGAGGCTGGGACAGGCATGCAAGAGGAGCTGCTGGAACTCCAGCATGATGACTCTGCACATGATGCATAACCTCAGAAGAATTTGTGTGAGTTCTTGGTTTGGGATGCGAAACTTATACAAATGAGCTGCTGAGCCTTCTGTTCCAGCACTGCTGTTACTTCCATCAACACGTGAGTCAACATATTTCAGTGCTGTTGGGGATTAAATCAAGACACAGATCAAATCTCAAAACACCAGAACATGATATTCGTTGTGCAGTTGCTGAAGTTCCACCTTCTATTGTTAATAAACTTGTTGCCAAAAAACCAGGCTAAACCATTATTATTTTGACAAGTTTTGTGTACGTTTATTCATTAGTTTTGATTAGTGAGTATAACAGATATGTATGGGACTGATCAAGATATTTTTATTCACTGAGTTCAAGTTATCGATGTTATTAAATAAAATATGATAAACAATATAAAATAAAATAATATCAAATCAATATAATTTTATTGATTTTTTATTCTTAACTTTTAGAGATACCTGGGAATCTGTTAGACTGACCAAGGGATACCTGGGAATCTGTTAGACTGACCAAGGGATACCTGGGAATCTGTTAGACTGACCAAGGGATACCTGGGAATCTGTTAGACTGACCAAGGGATACCTGGGAATCTGTTAGACTGACCAAGGGATACCTGGGAATCTGTTAGACTGCCCAAGGGATACCTGGGAATCTCTTAGACTGACCAAGGAATACCTGGGAATCTCTTAGACTGACCAAGGGATACCTGGGAATCTCTTAGACTGACCAAGGGATACCTGGGAATCTGTTAGACTGCCCACGGGATACCTGGGAATCTGTTAGACTGACCAAGGGATACCTGGGAATCTGTTAGACTGCCCACGGGATACCTGGGAATCTGTTAGACTGACCAAGGGATACCTGGGAATCTGTTAGACTGACCAAGGGATACCTGGGAATCTGTTAGACTGCCCAAGGGATACCTGGGAACCTGTTAGACTGACCAAGGGGTACTTGGGAACATGTTAGACTGCCCAAGGGATACCTGGGAATCTGTTAGACTGCCAAAGGGATACCTGGGAACCTGTTAGACTGCCCAAGGGATACCTCGGAACCTGTTAGACTGATTGTTGTTAGGTAAGACACATATGCAACAGTTAGGTATCTTTATTTCGAAACGTTTCGCCTACACAGTAGGCTTCTTCAGTCGAGTACAGAAAAGTTGATAGAAGCAGAAGATACTTGAAGACGATGGAACAATGCTCCAGACTGAGGGACTGACCACCTCAAAACTTTAAGGGTGATGGACTGATTACATCGTCTTCAAGTCTCTTCTGCTTCTATCAACTTTTCTGTACTCGACTGAAGAAGCCTACTGTGTAGGCGAAACGTTTCGAAATAAAGATACCTAACTGTTGCATATGTGTCTTACCTAACAACCTGTCGGTATTTTATACCATTTTAATGTTCAATCTGTTAGACTGACCAAGGGATACCTGAGATTCTGTTAGACTGCCCAAGGGATACCTAGGAATCTGTTAGACTACCCAAGGGATACCTAGGAACCTATTAAACTGACCAAGGGATACCTGGGAACCTGTTAGACTGCCCAAGGGATACCTGGGAATCTGGTAGACTGCCCAAGAGATAAATGGGAACCTGTTAGACTGCCCAAGGGATACCTGGGAATCTGTTATACTGCCCAAAATATACATGGGAACCTGTCAGACTGCCCAAGGGGTACATGGGAACCTTTCAGACTGCCCAAAGGGTGCCTGGGAACCTGTCAGACTGCCCAAAGGATACCTGGAAACCTGTCAGACTGTCCAAGGGGTACCTGGGAACCTGTGAGACTGCCCAAGGGGCACCTGGGAACCTGTCAAACTGCCCAAGGGTTATATGGGAACCTGTCAGACTGCCCAAGGGGTATATGGGAACCTGTCAGACTGCCCAAGGGTTATATGGGAACCTGTCAGACTGCCCAAGGGGTATATGGGAACCTGTCAGACTGCCCAAGGGGTATATGGGAACCTGTCAGACTGCCCAAGGGGTATATGGGAACCTGTCAGACTGCCCAAGGGGTATCTGGGAACCTGTCAGACTGCCCAAGGGGTATATGGGAACCTGTCAGACTGCCCAAGGGGTATCTGGGAACCTGTCAGACTGCCCAATGGGTACCTGGGAACCTGTCAGACTGTCCAAGGAGTACAGAGGAACAGAAAAGGTTAGGAACACCTGGTTAGGAAGATACTGCGCAGCTTGGATACACTGAACTAATCCAGAGACAAATCGATAACATACAATTTAATATACAACATTGCCAAGCAAGGAAAGAGAGAGAGAGAGAGAGAGAGAGAGAGAGAGAGAGAGAGAGAGAGAGAGAGAGAGAGAGAGAGAGAGAGAGAGAGAGAGAGAGAGAGAGAGAACAGACACAGGCCAAATAACGCTGTGATGTTAAATAAACATAAGCTGTAGACAGGACAATGTCCCCGAAAAGACAGCCGACAGAGTTTGGAGATTCACCGAAAAGCTTCAAAATTGTTTGGAGATGTATGAAGGATGAAATGATACGAATAAAACTGTCCACAGTAATAATTGTAACGAAATTGGAATGTATAGCATCCGGGGGGAGGGCGACGCGTCCGGAGCCTGAAGAAAAAGGAAGATAAAATTGCGGAACATTAATATTATTTGAGTTACGAAGGGAAAAAGAGTACAGCAAAAGTTGCGATAGTTGATTAATGGAAGGGATACCCGAGGTATGATGACCACACACACACACACACACACACACACACACACACACACACACACACACACACACACACATACACACACACACACACAGGAAGAGAGTGGGAGAGTACCTAGAAAGGAATAAGCTTATTAACAACAACCAGCACGATTTCAAGGACGGGAAATCCTGTCACAAACCTACTGGAGTTCTATGTCAGGGTGACAGTAGTAAGACAAGAGAGAGAGGGGGTGAGTAGACTGCGTTTTCTTGGACTGTAAGAAAGCATTTGAGGCAGCTCCATACAAGAGACTAGTGCAAAAGCTGGAGGACCAGGCAGGTATAAGAGGAAGGCACTCCAATGGATCAGAGAATACCTGACGGGAATACATCAGCGAGTCATGGTACCCGACGAGGTGTCAGAGTGGGCGCCTGTGGCGAGTGGGGTTCCCCAGGGGTCAGTCCTAGGACCGGTGCTGTTTCTGGTAAAGGTGAACGACCTAACGGAAGGAATAGACTTAGAAGTGTCCCTGTTTTCAGACGATTTGAAGTGAATGAGGAGAATTCAATCGGAGGAGGACCAGACAGGACAACAAAGAGATCTAGACAGGCTGCAGGCTTGGTTTAGAAACTGGCTCTTGGAGTTCAACCCCACCAAGTGCAAAGTCATGAAGATCGAGGAAGGACAAAGAAGACCGCAGACGGAGTACAGTCTAGCGGGCCAGAGACTCCAAATTTCACTCAAGGAAAAGGATTTTGGGGTGAGTATAATATCGAGCACATCTCTTGAGGCGCACATCAAGCAAATAACTGCTGCAGCATATGGGCGCCTAGTAAACCTCAGAACAGCATTCAGACATCTCAATAAGAAATCATTCAGGACCCTGTACACTGTGTACATCAGGCCCATATTGGAGTATTCAGCACCAGTTTGAAACCCACATCTAGCCAAGCACGTTAGGAAATTAGAGATTAGTCCCGGAGCTATGGGGTATGTCCTACGAGGAGAGGTTAAGGGAAATCGACCTGACGACACTGGAGGACAGGAGAAATAGGGCGGATATGATAACTACATATAGAATACTGAGAGGAATCGACAAGTTGGACAGAGACAGGATGTTCCAGAGATGGGACACAACAACAAGGCGTTACAATTGGAAGCTGAGGACTCAGATGAGCCACAAATATGTTAGGAAGTATTTCTTCAGTCATATAGTTATCAGGAAGTGGAATAGTCTGGAAAGAGATGTAGTGGAAGCAGGATTCATACATAGCTTTAAGAAGAGGTATGATAAAGCTCATGGAGCAGGGAGAGTGACCTAGTAGTAATGAGGCAGGGCCATGAGCTGTGAATCGACCCCTGCAACCACAACTAGGTGAGTACACACACAATCAACATCGTATATATATTCATGTGAATAGTTCCAGCCGCCGCAACATCGTCTCCGGTCCACTGCTAAACAGTCATTGTCTTCCCTATGACTTGGAATATTTTGCATGTCGTGATCGTGTCTCACCGGTGCTACCATGTTACTGTACTGGTAAAAGTGTCGGCTAATACACATTCATCAGAGGGAAACTCTATAATTAAGAGAATAATAATTACTCATTAAGGGGAGAAGAAGAGTCATGGGAGGCTTGGATGCTGTTAAACTGAGATGGTAGCCGCGCCGCCTGCGCTTTCTAGACAAATGAAGTCATTTGCGTGTGTTGACCCGAGTGTTGCAGCCACTAGCAAGAGGCAGTGTCTGTAATTATGCCACACCTGCCCCTGCATACTGCCTGCTAGGCGGGTGCTGATGCTGAAGGTGCTGATGTGGGTGAGGGTGACGATGTTGTGGGTGAGGGTGCTGATGTTGTGGGTGAGGGTGCTGATGTTGTGGGTGAGGGTGCTGATGTTGTGGGTGAGGGTGCTGATATTGTGGGTGAGGGTGCTGATGTTGTGGGTGAGGGTGCTGATGTTGCTGCTGAAGGTGCTGATGTTGTGGGTGAGAGTGACGATGTTGTGGGTGAGGGTGCTGATGTTGTGGGTGAGGGTGAAGGTGCTGATGTTGTGGGTGAGGGTGCTGATGTGGGTGAGGGTGATGATGTTGTGGGTGAGGGTGATGATGTTGTGGGTGAGGGTGACGATGTTGTGGGTGAGGGTGCTGATGTTGTGGGTGAGGGTGCTGATGTTGTGGGTGAGGGTGCTGATGTTGAGGTGAGGGTGACGATGTTGTGGGTGAGGGTGCTGATGTTGCTGCAGAAGATGCTGATGTTGTGGGTGAGGGTGCTGATGTTGTGTGTGAGGGTGACGATGTTGTGGGTGAGGGTGCTGATGTTGTGGGTGAGGGTGACGATGTTGTGGGTGAGGGTGCTGATGTTGTGGGTGAGGGGTGACGATGTTGTGGGTGAGGGTGATGATGTTGTGGGTGAGGGTGCTGATGTGGGTGAGGGTGACGATGTTGTGGGTGAGGGTGATGATGTTGTGGGTGAGGGTGCTGATGTGGGTGAGGGTGACGATGTTGTGGGTGAAGGTGATGATGTTGTGGGTGAGGGTGACGATGTTGTGGGTGAGGGTGCTGATGTTGTGGGTGAGGATGCTGATGTTGTGGGTGAGGGTGACGATGTTGTGAGTGAGGGTGCTGATGTTGTGGGTGAGGGGGACGATGTTGTGGGTGAGGGTGCTGATGTTGTGGGTGAGGGTGACGATGTTGTGGGTGAGGGTGATGATGTTGCTGCTGAAGGTGCTGATGTTGTGGGTGAGGGTGCTGATGTTGTGGGTGAGGGTGCTGATGTTGTGGGTGAGGGTGCTGATGTTGTGGGTGAGGGTGCTGATGTTGTGGGTGAGGGTGCTGATGTTGTGGGAGAGGTTGATGATGTTGTGGGTGAGGGTGCTGATGTTGTGGGTGAAGGTGATGATGTTGTGGGTGAGGGTGCTGATGTTGTGGGTGAGGGTGCTGATGTTGTGGGTGAGGGTGCTGATGTTGTGGGAGAGGTTGATGATGTTGTTGGTGAGGGTGCTGATGTTGTGGGTGAGGGTGATGATGTTGTGGGTGAGGGTGCTGATGTTGTGGGTGAGGGTGATGATGTTGTGGGAGAGGTTGATGATGTTGTGGGTGAGGGTGCTGATGTTGTGGGAGAGGTTGATGATGTTGTGGGTGAGGGTGCTGATGTTGTGGGAGAGGTTGATGATGTTGTGGGTGAGGGTGCTGATGTTGTGGGAGATGTTGATGATGTTGTGGGTGAGGGTGCTGATGTTGTGGGAGAGGTTGATGATGTTGTGGGTGAGGGTGATGATGTTGCTGCTGAAGATGTTGATGCTGTGGGTGTTGCTGCTGCAAGTGTTGACGATGTTGTGGGTGAGGGTGCTGATGTTGTGGGTGAGGGTGCTGATGTGGGTGAGGGTGACGATGTTGTGGGTGAGGGTGATGATGTTGTGGGTGAGGGTGACGATGTTGTGGGTGAGGGTGCTGATGTTGTGGGTAAGGGTGCTGATGTTGTGGGTGAGGGTGCTGATGTTGTGGGTGAGGTTGATGATGTTGTGGGTGAGGTTGATGATGTTGTGGGTGAGGGTGCTGATGATGTGGGTGAGGGTGCTGATGCTGTGGGTGAGGGTGACGATGTTGTGGGTGAGGTTGATGATGTTGTGGGTGAGGGTGCTGATGCTGTGGGTGAGGGTACTGATGACGTGGGTGAGGGTGACGATGTTGTGGGTGAGGGTGCTGATGTTGTGGGTGAGGGTGATGATGTTGTGGGTGAGGGTGCTGATGTTGTGGGTGAGGGTGACGATGTTGTGGGTGAGGGTGCTGATGTTGCTGCTGAAGATGTTGATGCTGTGGGTGTTGACGATGTTGTGGGTGAGGGTGCTGATGTTGTGGGTGAGGGTGCTGATGTTGTGGGTGAGGGTGCTGATGTTGTGGGTGAGGGTGCTGATGTTGTGGGTGAGGGTGACGATGTTGTGGGTGAGGGTGCTGATGTTGTGGGAGAGGGTGCTGATGTTGTGGGTGAGGGTGACGATGTTGTGGGTGAGGGTGATGATGTTGTGGGTGAGGGTGCTGATGTTGCTGCTGAAGGCGCTGATGTTGTGGGTGAGTGAGGGTGCTGATGTTGTGGGTGAGGGTGACGATGTTGTGGGTGAGGGTGCTGATGTTGTGGGTGAGGGTGACGATGTTGTGGGTGAGGGTGACGATGTTGTGGGTGAGGGTGATGATGTTGTGGGTGAGGGTGATGATGTTGTGGGTGAGGGTGCTGATGTTGTGGGTGAGGGTGCTGATGTTGTGGGTGAGGGTGCTGATGTTGTGGGTGAGGGGTGACGATGTTGTGGGTGAGGGTGATGATGTTGTGGATGAGGGTGACGATGTTGTGGGTGAGGGTGCTGATGTTGTGGGTGAGGGTGACGATGTTGTGGGTGAGGGTGATGATGTTGTGGGTGAGGGTGACGATGTTGTGGGTGAGGGTGCTGATGTTGTGGGTGAGGGTGCTGATGTTGTGGGTGAGGGTGACGATGTTGTGGGTGAGGGTGACGATGTTGTGGGTGAGGGTGATGATGTTGCTGCTGAAGGTGCTGATGTTGTGGGTGAGGTTGATGATGTTGTGGGTGAGGGTGCTGATGTTGTGGGTGAGGGTGCTGATGTTGTGGGTGAGAGTGCTGATGTTGCTGCTGAAGGTGCTGATGTTGTGGGTGAGGGTGCTGATGTTGTGGGTGAGGGTGCTGATGTTGTGGGTGAGGGTGCTGATGTTGTGGGTGAGGGTGCTGATGTTGTGGGTGAGGGTGCTGATGTTGTGGGTGAGGGTGCTGATGTTGTGGGTGAGGGTGCTGATGTTGCTGCTGAAGGCGCTGATGTTGTGGGTGAGTGAGGGTGCTGATGTTGCTGCTGAAGGTGCTGATGTTGTGGGTGAGGGTGCTGATGTTGCTGCTGAAGGTGCTGATGTTGTGGGTGAGGTTGATGATGTTGTGGGTGAGGGTGCTGATGTTGTGGGTGAGGTTGATGATGTTGTGGGTGAGGGTGCTGATGTTGTGGGTGAGGTTGATGATGTTGTGGGTGAGGTTGATGATGTTGTGGGTGAGGGTGCTGATGATGTGGGTGAGGGTGCTGATGCTGTGGGTGAGGGTGATGATGTTGCTGCTGAAGGCGCTGATGTTGTGGGTGAGTGAGGGTGCTGATGTTGCTGCTGAAGGTGCTGATGTTGTGGGTGAGGGTGCTGATGTTGCTGCTGAAGGTGCTGATGTTGTGGGTGAGGTTGATGATGTTGTGGGTGAGGGTGCTGATGTTGTGGGTGAGGTTGATGATGTTGTGGGTGAGGGTGCTGATGTTGTGAGTGAGGTTGATGATGTTGTGGGTGAGGGTGCTGATGTTGTGGGTGAGGGTGCTGATGTTGTGGGTGAGGGTGCTGATGTTGTGGGTGAGGGTGCTGATGTTGTGGGTGAGGGTGCTGATGTTGTGGGTGAGGGTGCTGATGTTGTGGGTGAGGGTGCTGATGTTGTGGGTGAGGGTGCTGATGTGGGTGAGGGTGACGATGTTGTGGGTGAGGGTGATGATTTTGTGGGTGAAGGTGACGATGTTGTGGGTGAGGGTGCAGATGTTGTGGGTGAGGGTGCTGATGTGGGTGAGGATGATGATGTTGTGGGTGAGGGTGATGATGTTGTGGGTGAGGGTGACGATGTTGTGGGTGAGGGTGCTGATGTTGTAGGTGAGGGTGCTGATGTTGTGGGTGAGGGTGCTGATGTGGGTGAGGGTGACGATGTTGTGGGTGAGGGTGATGATGTTGTGGGTGAGGGTGACGATGTTGTGGGTGAGGGTGCTGATGTTGTGGCTGAGGGTGACGATGTTGTGGGTGAGGGTGATGATGTTGCTGCTGAAGGTGCTGATGTTGTGGGTGAGGGTGCTGATGTTGTGGGTGAGGGTGCTGATGTTGTGGGTGAGGGTGCTGATGTTGTGGGTGAGGGTGCTGATGTTGTGGGTGAGGGTGCTTATGTTGTGGGTGAGGGTGCTGATGTTGTGGGTGAGGGTGCTGATGTTGCTGCTGAAGGTGCTGATGTTGTGGGTGAGCGTGCTGATGTTGCTGCTGAAGGTGCTGATGTTGTGGGTGAGGGTGCTGATGTTGCTGCTGAAGGTGCTGATGTTGTGGGTGAGGTTGATGATGTTGTGGGTGAGGGTGCTGATGTTGTGGGTGAGGTTGATGTTGTTGTGGGTGAGGTTGATGATGTTGTGGGTGAGGGTGCTGATGATGTGGGTGAGGGTGCTGATGCTGTGGGTGAGGGTGACGATGTTGTGGGTGAGGTTGATGATGTTGTGGGTGAGGGTGCTGATGCTGTGGGTGAGGGTGCTGATGATGTGGGTGAGGGTGACGATGTTGTGGGTGAGGGTGCTGATGTTGTGGGTGAGGGTGATGATGTTGCTGCTGAAGATGTTGATGCTGTGGGTGTTGCTGCTGCAGGTGTTGACGATGTTGTGGGTGAGGGTGCTGATGTTGTGGGTGAGAGTGCTGATGTTGTGGGTGAGGGTGCTGATGTTGTGGGTGAGGGTGCTGATGTTGTGGGTGAGGGTGCTGATGTGGGTGAGGGTGACGATGTTGTGGGTGAGGGTGATGATGTTGTGGGTGAGGGTGCTGATGTTGTGGGTGAGGGTGCTGATGTGGGTGAGGGTGACGACGTTGTGGGTGAGGGTGCTGATGTTGTGTGTGAGGGTGCTGATGTTGTGAGTGAGGGTGCTGATGTGGGTGAGGGTGACGATGTTGTGGGTGAGGGTGATGATGTTGTGGGTGAGGGTGACGATGTTGTGGGTGAGGGTGCTGATGTTGTGGGTGAGGGTGCTGATGTTGTGGGTGAGGGTGCTGATGTGGGTGAGGGTGACGATGTTGTGGGTGAGGGTGATGATGTTGCTGCTGAAGGTGCTGATGTTGTGGGTGAGGGTGCTGATGTTGTGGGTGAGGGTGCTGATGTTGTGGGTGAGGGTGCTGATGTTGTGGGTGAGGGTGCTGATGTTGTGGGTGAGGGTGCTGATGTTGTGGGTGAGGGTGCTGATGTTGCTGCTGAAGGTGCTGATGTTGTGGGTGAGGGTGCTGATGTTGCTGCTGATGGTGCTGATGTTGTGGGTGAGGGTGCTGATGTTGCTGCTGAAGGTGCTGATGTTGTGGGTGAGGTTGATGATGTTGTGGGTGAGGGTGCTGATGTTGTGGGTGAGGTTGATGATGTTGTGGGTGAAGGTGCTGATGATGTGGGTGAGGGTGCTGATGCTGTGGGTGAGGGTGACGATGTTGTGGGTGAGGTTGATGATGTTGTGGGTGAGGGTGCTGATGCTGTGGGTGAGGGTGCTGATGCTGTGGGTGAGGGTGACGATGTTGTGGGTGAGGGTGCTGATGTTGTGGGTGAGGGTGATGATGTTGTGGGTGAGGGTGCTGATGTGGGTGAGGGTGAAGATGTTGTGGGTGAGGGTGATGATGTTGTGGGTGAGGGTGACGATGTTGTGGGTGAGGGTGCTGATGTTGTGGGTGAGGGTGCTGATGTTGTGGGTGAGGGTGCTGATGTTGTGGGTGAGGGTGCTGATGTGGGTGAGGGTGACGATGTTGTGGGTGAGGGTGATGATGTTGTGGGTGAGGGTGACGATGTTGTGGGTGAGGGTGATGATGTTGCTGCTGAAGGTGCTGATGTTGTGGGTGAGGGTGCTGATGTTGTGGGTGAGGGTGCTGATGTTGTGGGTGAGGGTGCTGATGTTGTGGGTGAGAGTGCTGATGTTGCTGCTGAAGGTGCTGATGTTGTGGGTGAGGGTGCTGATGTTGTGGGTGAGGGTGCTGATGTTGTGGGTGAGGGTGCTGATGTGGGGAGGGTGCTGATGTTGTGGGTGAGGGTGCTGATGTTGCTGCTGAAGGCGCTGATGTTGTGGGTGAGTGAGGGTGCTGATGTTGCTGCTGAAGGTGCTGATGTTGTGGGTGAGGTTGATGATGTTGTGGGTGAGGTTGATGATGTTGTGGGTGAGGTTGATGATGTTGTGGGTGAGGGTGCTGATGCTGTGGGTGAGGGTGCTGATGTTGTGGGTGTGGGTGACGATGTTGTGGGTGAGGTTGATGATGTTGTGGGTGAGGGTGCTGATGCTGTGGGTGAGGGTGACGATGTTGTGGGTGAGGTTGATGATGTTGTGGGTGAGGGTGCTGATGCTGTGGGTGAGGGTGCTGATGCTGTGGGTGAGGGTGCTGATGTGGGTGAGGGTGACGATGTTGTGGGTGAGGTTGATGATGTTGTGGGTGAGGGTGACGATGTTGTGGGTGAGGGTGATGATGTTGTGGGTGAGGGTGCTGATGTTGTGGGTGAGGATGCTGATGTTGTGGGTGAGGGTGCTGATGTGGGTGAGGGTGACGATGTTGTGGGTGAGGGTGACGATGTTGTGGGTGAGGGTGCTGATGTTGTGGGTGAGGGTGCTGATGTTGTGGGTGAGGGTGCTGATGTGGGTGAGGGTGATGATGTTGTGGGTGAGGGTGACGATGTTGTGGGTGAGGGTGCTGATGTTGTGGGTGAGGGTGCTGATGTTGGTGGTGAGGGTGCTGATGTTGTGGGTGAGGGTGCTGATGTTGTGGGTGAGGGTGCTGATGTGGGTGAGGGTGACGATGTTGTGGGTGAGGGTGACGATGTTGTGGGTGAGGGTGCTGATGTTGTGGGTGAGGGTGATGATGTTGTGGGTGAGGGTGACGATGTTGTGGGTGAGGGTGCTGATGTTGTGGGTGAGGTTGCTGATATTGTGGGTGAGGGTGCTGATGTTGTGGGTGAGGGTGCTGATGTTGTGTGTGAGGGTGCTGATGCTGTGGGTGAGGGTGCTGATGCTGTGGGTGTGGGTGACGATGTTGTGGGTGAGGGTGCTGATGCTGTGGGTGAGGGTGCTGATGCTGTGGGTGAGGGTGCTGATGCTGTGGGTGAGGGTGCTGATGTTGTGGGTGAGGGTGATGATGTTGTGGGTGAGGGTGCTGATGCTGTGGGTGAGGGTGCTGATGTTGTGGGTGAGGGTGCTGATGCTGTGGGTGAGGGTGCTGATGTTGTGGGTGAGGGTGCTGATGTTGTGGGTGAGGGTGATCATGTTGTGGGTGAGGGTGATGATGTTGTGGGTGAGGGTGCTGATGTTGTGGGTGAGGGTGCTGATGTTGTGGGTGAGGGTGCTGATGTTGTGGGTGAGGGTGCTGATGCTGTGGGTGAGGGTGCTGATGCTGTGGGTGAGGGTGCTGATGCTGTGGGTGAGGGTGCTGATGCTGTGGGTGAGGGTGATGATGTTGTGGGTGAGGGTGCTGATGCTGTGGGTGAGGGTGCTGATGCTGTGGGTGAGGGTGCTGATGCTGTGGGTGAGGGTGCTGATGTTGTGGGTGAGGGTGCTGATGCTGTGGGTGAGGGTGCTGATGCTGTGGGTGAGGGTGCTGATGCTGTGGGTGAGGGTGCTGATGTTGTGGGTGAGGGTGATGATGTTGTGGGTGAGGGTGCTGATGTTGTGGGTGAGGGTGCTGATGTTGTGGGTGAGGGTGCTGATGCTGTGGGTGAGGGTGCTGATGTTGTGGGTGAGGGTGATGATGTTGTGGGTGAGGGTGCTGATGTTGTGGGTGAGGGTGATGATGTTGTGGGTGAGGGTGATGATGTTGTGGGTGAGGGTGCTGATGTTGTGGGTGAGGGTGCTGATGTTGTGGGTGAGGGTGCTGATGCTGTGGGTGAGGGTGCTGATGTTGTGGGTGAGGGTGCTGATGTTGTGGGTGAGGGTGCTGATGTTGTGGGTGAGGGTGCTGATGCTGTGGGTGAGGGTGCTGATGTTGTGGGTGAGGGTGCTGATGTTGTGGGTGAGGGTGCTGATGCTGTGGGTGAGGGTGCTGATGTTGTGGGTGAGGGTGATGATGTTGTGGGTGAGGGTGATGATGCTGTGGGTGAGGGTGCTGATGTTGTGGGTGAGGGTGATGATGTTGCTGCTGAAGATGTTGATGCTGTGGGTGTTGCTGCTGCAGGTGTTGATGCTTCAGGTACTGATGCTGCAGGTACTGATACTGCAGGTGTTGATGCTGCAGGTGCTGATGCTTCAGGTACTGATGCTGCAGCTACTAATACTGCAGGTGCTGATGCTGCAGGTACTAATACTGCAGGTGCTGATACTTCAGGTGCTGATGCTGCAGGTGCTGATGCTGTAGGTACTAATACTGCAGGTGCTGATACTTCAGGTGCTGATGCTGCAGGTGCTGATGCTGCAGGTACTAATACTGCAGGTGCTGATACTTCAGGTGCTGATGCTGCAGGTGCTGATGCTGTAGGTACTGATGCTGCAGGTGCTGATGCTTCTGGTGCTGCTGATCCTGTACTTCACTCGAGTTCCCTTTCCTTAACCTTCTCCTCTCTACCGTCCTTACATTCTCCCCTCCTTCCCCTTTACCCTTTCTTTTGCTCTCCTTCATCCCCTCCCCACTTCACCTTAAAATCATCTATCCTCCTTTAGCTCCCCTGTTCTTCATCCTCTCTCCTCCCCTCAACACTTCATTCCTTCTATCTTCCTCCCCCATCCTTCCCGCTCTCCCTTCTACCCCTTTCTCTACGTCTTTTCCTCCACTACCATTTTTTTCTCCTTTTCCTCCACTTCCCCTCTTCTCTCCCACTTCCCACCTCCTCACTCGTTATCTCATCTTGTGGAAGGATAGCGTGTCTGGACTCCTAAGTTAGTCTACCATCATTACACGAAAAGGGACTCCGTGTGTCCTAGCACTCTGATGCGTCACAAAGAGTAGCTAGGAACTATGCCACTAAGGGTAGCTAGGAACTATTTGTTACTAAAGGTAGCTAGGACCTGCAATGTGTCTCACTAAGGATGCTAGGAGATATATGTTAAGATCAATGCTGTGTATCACTAAGGGTAGCTGGGGGCTGAGATATGAGTGACCAAGATATGTGTGTGACTAAGGGTACCTAGGAGCAATGATATGTCAATAAAGGTAGCTAGGCGCTGAGATATGTTATCAAAGAAAGCTAGGGAATGAGGTATGTGTTACTAAGGGTAGCTAGGAGATAGGAATCTGTCCCTAAGAGTACCTATGAGCTGAGATACGTCCCTCACTACACATCTTCTATCCAGCATCCCAGTCACCTAGCAACCACTTCAACTATTAACCGCTTCACCTAGCAACCGGTTCACCCAGCAACCGGTTCCCCCATCAACCGGTCCACCCAGCAACCGGTTCACATAGCAACTGGTTCGTTTAGAGGATGAGGTTTGAAATTTATCAACAGCGCCTTCACGGGCGGGGAAGGATGCCTTGATTACGAACGCAGGTAGCAAATTCAGAACCTGCTATACCTGGCCTTGACCCAAGTCAAAGATCAACGGCAAGACAAACATAGAGAGGGATGGGTGGGCCTTTATTTTCTTCTTTACGAATAGATTCCTACACCACGACAGTATTTACAGAGGTAAATCAGCAGTATAGCCATACGCCAGAAAGCGAAGAGCCAGTCACAACACCAGATTACGCTTCAGAATATAAGAGAGTACGAGCGGACAAGACAGAATTACAAAACACGCAGAATAAAATACATATTCTTCACATCTCAAAATCTAGGTTCAAAAACCTTAAGAATGGCTCATCTACTATTGTCGAAAATAAACTCTCCACCACCAATCACCATGAAGCTGATACCTTTGAACCCACCGACCAATCACCTTGAAGCTGCTGCCTTGCTCAACTTCCAACTGATCCTCCTTCTGCCTGACTGCTGCCTTCTCATCACCAAGATCTCCAAACTCAAGAACTAAGCGTGCATCCAGCACTCAGAAGAGATACCTCTGCTTTTCCTCGCTTTTACAAGTGCTTTACAATGTGTAGCTGCTGGGTCTAGCGCCGGCTCTTTTTTCTATGATTTTGGACATTCCTCTCACCGGCTATTCTTCGTCTGCCCCTACTTCCCCGCTCGTCCACTTGTGGGTCTTATCTGAGAATCTCTTCGTTCGTTCAAGACCGGGTTGAGTGAGTGATCCATAACCGGGTGGTCAAGCACAACGTCACCGGCAGCCGGGTGGTCAACCACAACGTCACCGGGAGCCGGGTGGTCAAGCACAACGTCGCCTAGGCCGGAGGAGCCGGTTCACACACTACTGACTGACTGAACTGGGCAATAAAAGCAATAGTGGGGCCCCAGAACTGCTACACTCTGACCTGCCAGTTCGGTGGTCTAGAGGGCGTGCTGGTGGGTGAGTGACCAGATATTGCAGCTGCTCCAGGTCTTTGACTAGCTGTGCTGTTGGACTGGAGGTCACAGTTTTGTCAGTGTGGTCACAGTTCTGTCAACATGGTCACAACTCTATCAGTATGATCACAGTTGTGTCAGCCTGGTGGCTAAAGCTCCCGCTTCACACACGGAGGGCCCGGGTTCGATTCCCGGCGGGTGGAAACATTTCGACACGTTTCCTTACACCTGTTGTCCTGTTCACCTAGCAGCAAATAGGTACCTGGGTGTTAGTCGACTGGTGTGGGTCGCATCCTGGGGGACAAGATTAAGGACCCCAATGGAAATAAGTTAGACAGTCCTCGATGACGCACTGACTTTCTTGGGTTATCCTGGGTGGCTAACCCTCCGGGGTTAAAAATCCGAACGAAATCTTATCTCTTAACATGATCACAGGTCTACAGCACCAACAGCGTGGTCACAAAGAACAATTAGTCTCAGGAGCAATAACAAAACTGGTTTATTCCAAACTGTTTTAAAACAATCTTGACACTTGTACTGATCCCTGAAACCATGTCTAAAGTTCACTTATCTGTTGCAATCAAATTTCCTAAATTTGCTTGCAACAGATAAGTACACCTTTTACCCGCAGTTTACCTGGAGAGGGTTTCGGGGGTCAACGCCCCCGCGACCCGGTCTGAGACCAGGCCTCATGGTGGATCAGGGTCTGATCAACCAGGCTGTTACTGCTGGCTTCACAGAAACTGACGTACGAACCACAGCCCGGCTGGTCAGGTACTGACTTTAGGTGCCTGTCCAGTGCCTTCTTGAAGACAGCCAGGAGTCTATTAGTAATCCCCCTTATGTATGCTGGGAGGCAATTGAGCAGTCTTGGGCCCCGGACACTTACTGTGTTCTCTCAGTGTACTCGTGGCGCCCCTGCTTTTCATCGGGGGAATGTTGCATCTCCTGCCGAGTCTATTGCTTTCATCGGGAGTGATTTTCGTTTGCAGGTTTAGTACCGATCCCTCCAGGACCTTCCAAGTATATATTATCATGTATCTCTCTCGCCTGCGTTCGAGGGAATACAGATCAAGGACCTTCAACCGTTCCCTGTAATTTAGGTGCCTTATCGTACTTATGTGTGCCGTGAAAGTTCTTTGTACACTCTCCAGGTCTGCAATGTCTCCATCCTTGAAGGGGGCAGTTAGTATACAGTAGTATTCCAGCCTAGAGAGCACAAGCGGTTTGAAGAGAATCATCATGGGCTTGGCGTCCCTAGTTTTGAAGGTTCTCATTATCCATCCTATCATTTTCCTGGTGGACGAGGGAGATACATTGTTGAGGTCTTTGAAGGCGAGTTCCTCTGACATTATCACTCCCAGGTCCTTCACATTACTTTTCCGCTCTATTGTATGGCTAGAATTTGTCGTATACCCTGATACATTTTTAATTTCTTCAAGTTTCCCATATCTGAGTAGTTGAAATTTCTCCTCGTTGAACTTCATATTGTTTTGAGTGGCCCATTTGAAGATTTGGTTGATGTCCGCTTGGAGTCTCGCGGTGTCTTCGATGCAGGTCACTGCCATGGTGATCCGGGTGTCATCCGCAAAGGAAGACACGGAGCTATGGCTTACATCTCTGTCTATGTCAGAAATGAGGATGAGGAATAGAATAGGAGTGAGTACTGTGCCTTGTGGAACAGAGCTTTTTACCATGGCTACCTGGAAATTTACTCTGTTTACTATTACTCTTTGTGTTCTATTTGTCAGGAAGTTATAGATCCATCTACCAGCATAGATATAAATTTATATGTACTTCTGTAAATCCCTTTTGGGCCTAGTTCCTAGGCCTTTTGTGTATCCATATGCTCCTGCGCTATCCTCCACAGGATGGATATGGGGTGCACAATAAACCAGGTACTTCGGTGGCAAAATCTAAGATTTGATTCCTGAAGCCTGTTGGAGCAATTCTCTCTCGGTCCAGTATATATGCCATATACTAAGGCATATACCAGGTCATATACCCGGTCAAATACCAGGTCATATACTAGGACATATACCAGAACATATATCAGCATATTTACAAGGCCAAATACCTGGTCATATACCAGGTCATTTACCGAATAATAGGTCATATATCATATACCAGGACATATATCAGGTCACATACCAAGTCATGTACCATATTCTCTCTGTTTCTCTCTCCCTCTCTCTCACGCATACACGCACACACACACACACACACACACACACACACACACACACACACACACACACACAAGGTGTGTGTGTGTGTGTGTGTGTGTGTGTGTGTGTGTGTAGGGAGTAGGGAGGCAAAAAACTAAGTGCTCTAGAGAACGGAAAAAGTACAGAAGGCAAAGGACTCAGGAAAATAAAGAGATTAGTCGACGAGCCAGAAACGAGTAGGCACAGGAGGGAGGCCCAGCGACAGTACGAAAACGACACAGCATCGAAAGTCAAGTCTGACCCGAAACTGCTTTACAGCCACATCAGGAGGAAGACAACAGCCAAGGACCAGGTAATCAGGCTGAGGAAAGAAGGTGGGGAGCTCACAAGAAATGACCAAAAAGTATGTGAGGAGCTCATCATGAGATTTCAGGAAGTATTTACAGTGGAGGCTGAAGGGACACTGGGAAGATAAAACAGTGGGGTACACCATCAAAGGATATACCAACAAGTGTTGGATGAATTACACACAACTGAGGAGGAGGTGGAGAAGCTCCTAAGTGACCTTGATAGCTCAAAGGCAGTGGGAGCGGACACCTCTCTGTGGGTCCTTAGAGAGGGAGCAGAGACACTGAGTGTGCCACTAACCAAAATCTTCAACACTTCCCTTGAAACTGGGCAACTACCTGAAGTATGGAAGATGGCAAATGTAGTCCCCACCTTTAAGAAATGAGACGGAAATGAAGCACTAAACAATAGACCAGTGTCACTGACGTGTATAGTATGCAAAGTGTGGCATGCAAAGAGTATGTTACCATTATTCGGCGCATGTACATTCCCTCATTTACAGGCTATCTCCTCCAACCAGCGAACCAGAGAAATAAGGGTTGGCGATGAGGCCCCGTGGTTCAACCAGTACCCAGGTTCCAGCCAATGAGAAGATGGTTTTGGCAATTGCAGAGGTTGTGTGGGTACCACTCTCCTGTAGGCCCTTGTCATTCCCATTCTAGAGCTGGTTGAAGCACATTCTGCTCTCTAGTGGCTTCTATTCTGCCTTGCTTACCGTGGAGTTAACTAATACCTATTGTTGTACATAGTGTATATACTGCACATACTTCTGTTCTAAATTGGTGTAGAATAATATAAGTCAAAAGTTTTCTGCTGTGTTTATTTTGCTCCCGTTACACCCAGGTTAACAGGCCTTTGGGACTCCTGGGTTGTAATACAAAGTCATGGAGAAGATTATCAGGAAGAGAGTGGTGGAGCACCTAGAGCGGAACAAGATTATAAACGACAGCCAGCACGGATTCATGGAAGGCAAATCCTGCATCACAAACCTACTAGAGCTTTATGACAAGGTAACTGAAGAAAGAAATGAGAGGGAGGGGTGGGTTGATTGCATTTTCTTGGACTGCAAGGAGGCCTTCAACACAGTTCCTCACAAGAGATTAGTACAGAAGCTAGAGGATCAGGCACATGTAACAGGAAGGGCACTGCAATGGATCAGAGAATACCTAACATGGAGGCAACAGCGAGTCGTAGTCCGTGATGAGGTATAACAGTGGGCGCCTGTGACGAGCGGGGTCCCACAGGGGTCAGTCCTGGGACCAGTGTGCTATTCTATTCTTGGTATATGGGAACGACATGACGGAAGGGATAGACTCAGAAGGGTCTCTGTTCGCAGATGACGTGAAGTTAATGAGGAGAATTAAATCAGATGCGGACCAGACAGGTCTACAAAGAGACCTGGACAGGCTCGAGGTGTGGTCCAGAAACTGGCTCCTAGAATTTAACCCCGCCAAATGCAAAGTCATGGAGATCGGAGAAGGGCAAAGAAGACCGCAGACAGAGTATAGGCTAAGACTGCAAACCTCACACAAGGAGAACGACCTAGGAGTGAGTATAATACCGAGTACATCGCCAGAAGCACACATAAACCAGATAACTGCTGCGGCATATGGGCGCCTGGCAAGCCTGAGAATAGCGTTCCGGTACCTCTGTAAGGAATCATTTAAGACTTTATACACTGTGTACGTCAAACCCATACTGGAGTACGCAGCACCAGTTTGGAACCCACATCTAGTCAAACACGTGAAGAAATTAGAGAAAGCGCAAAGGTTTGCAACAAGGCTGGTTCCAGAGTTAAGGGGAATGTCCTACGAAGAAAGGTTAAGGGAAATCGGTCCGACGACACTGTAGGACAGTAGGGTCAGGGGAGACATGATAACGACATACAAAATACTGCGTGGAATAGACAAGGTGGACAGAGACAGGATGTTCCAGAGATGGGACACAGAAACAAGGGGTCACAATTGGAAGCTGAAGACTCAGACGAGTCACAGGGATGTTAGGAAGTATTTCTTCAGTCATAGAGTCGTCAGGAAGTGGAACAGCCTAGCAAGCGATGTAGTGGAGGCAGGTACCATTGTGATGCAGGTCAACTGGGCTTGTGAGGTCGTTAAGGGAGACCTAATTTAACCAATTATATGGTAACACCTTGCCTTGGCAAATATCCATTAGACATGCCTTTCAGATTAAGTCTGAGGTCTTTTGTTTTTGACCGCGTCAGGTCAAAACAAGTGGTGCACACCCCATTGTGGGGGGCACTTGAAGGACCATATAACCTCAAGGAACAGCTAGAGAGAGAGATTCGAGTGGAGCAGCTCCTAGTGTACAGGGCTCGGGAGAGGGCTAATGGAGTCTCTGGAGGCAACTGTTGGAGACATTGTGCAGAGTACTGGCATTGAGCAGTAGGTCTTGGGAACTGTGGCTAGAGTGTGTGACTTAGTTCCTATGGTGAACTGTCCTCTGAACAATATTGTAAGTTTAATTCTGTTTTGTCAGTTGATTGTATTCCTTGTCTCACTACTTATATGTACCATCCTCATTTATCTAAACCCTAATAATGTTCTCCTGTTCCCAAATATATTATTGTATAAGACTTAATAATAAACTGTGTTTGGCTGGAATAGTAATATTCAATGTCTCCGTTATTTATTCTTTTGATAAATTAGACACATGTGCGACTCTTGGGTATCTTTTTTTGAGGAAACGTTTCGCCACACAGTGGCTTCATCAGTCCATACAAAGGAGAATGGTGAAGAGCAGGAGGAGAATGAGGTAATCAGTCCCTCAACCTTGAGTCGATGTGGTCAGTCCATTAATCCTCAATAAAGATACCCAAGAGTTGCACATGTGTCTAATTTATCAACATGTCGGTTCTCTGAACCATTCATCTACAATTATTCTTTTATTCATTAACTTATTTAAAGTAGTGAGAGGGTGAGTAGTGTGGTGGTGGAGGTAATGGGAGGTGATGGTCTAGTCACCAGTGACCTCACATTACCTTCCGCTAATCACCTCTCCTGCCATCTCCTGCCTACTGCCTGCCTATTCAATTCCTTTACTCCCATATTCCCCAATTATCCACATACGTCCATTACATCCCCCTACATGACACCATACACAGCTTTAAGACGAGATATGACAAAGCCCAGGAAGCAGAGAGGGGATCTAGCAGCGATCAATGAAGAGGTGGGACCAGGAGCTGAGTCTCGACCCCTGCAACAACAATTAGGTGAGTACACACACACACACACACACACACGCACACACACTCACATACACACACACATACATACACACACACACACATACACATACACGCACACACACACACACACACACACACACACGCACATACACACACATACACACACACACACGCACACACACACACACACACACACATTGACACACACAGGGGTGGGTTGACTGCATCTTCTTGGACTGCAAGAAGGCCTTTGACACAGTTCCTCACAAGAAATTAGTGCAGAAGCTAAAGGATCAGGCGCATATAACAGGAAGGGCACTGCAATGGATCAGAGAATACCTGACAGGGAGGCAACAACGAGTCATGGTACGTAATGATGTATCACAGTGGGCACCTGTGACGAGCGGGGTTCCACAGGGGTCGGTCCTAGGACCAGTGCTATTTTTGGTATATGTGAACGATATGATGGAAGGGTTAGACTCAGAAGTGTCCCTGTTCGCAGACAATGTGAAATTAATGAGGAGAATTAGATCAGATGAGGACCAGGCAGGACTTCAAAGAGATCTGGACAGACTGGACACCTGGTCCAGCAACTGGCTTCTCGAATTTAATCCCGCCAAATGCAAAGTCATGAAGATAGGGGAAGGGCAAAGAAGACCACAGACAGAGTATAGGCTAGGTGGCCAAAGACTGCAAACCTCGCTCAGGGAGAAAGATCTTGGAGTGAGTATAACACCGAGCATGTCTCCGGAAGCACACATCAACCAGGTAACTGCTGCAGCATATGGGCGCCTGGCAAACCTGACGTACACCGTGTACGTCAGGCCCATACTGGAGTATGCAGCACCCGTTTGGAACCCGCACTTGATAAAGCACGTCAAGAAACTAGAGAAACTAGACAAGGTTAGTTCCAAAGCTAAGGGGGATGTCTTATGAAGAAAGGTTAAGGGAAATCGGAATGACGACACTAGAGGACAGGAGGGTAAGGGGAGACATGATAACGACATATAAAATACTGTGCAGAATTGACAAGGTGGACAAAGACAGGATGTTCCAGGGAGGGGACACAGAAACAAGAGGTCACAATTGGAAGTTGAAGACACAGATGAGTCAGAGAGATATTAGGAAGTATTTCTTCAGTCATAGAGTTGTCAGGCAGTGGAATAGCTTAGAAAGTGATGTAGTGGAGGCAGGAACCATACATAGTTTTAAGACGAGGTATGATAAAGCTCATGGAGCGGGGAGAGAGAGGACCCAGTAGCAACCGGTGAAGAGGCGGGGCCAGGAGCTATGACTCTACCCCTCCAACCACAAATAGGTGAGTACACACACACACACACACACACACACACACTCGCACACACACTCACACACACATACATTCACACACACACACACACACACACACACACACACACACACACACACATACACACACACATACAGACACACACACACACACACACACACACACACACACACACACACACACACACACACACACACACACACACACACACAAAGTGACTTTCAAGGCAGACTCGACTCGGAACAGGATCCTGCAGGAGAAAGCAAGATTAAGGGACATGCCAGCATACCGGAAGGTATATCTCGACCGTGACAGAACACAAGAAGAAAGGCAGAAACTGAGAGAGATAATACAAAGGCGAAAGGAGGAAAGAGAGGGGACGGAGGAGACAGACAGGAGATCCCAGACTAAGGAAAATCAAATACAGCCTCCCTCACAACTTCCTATAGAAGCCCCCAACCAGGTCAGCCCCAGTGCAACCAAACATTCTAAACTAAAACACCCATGCCATATCCAATGCCCCCACCCACTGCATTACAAACTCCACTCCCACAGCAACCACCCATAGTTCCTTATCAGGTCTCCCACTTCCCCAACCCCAATGTACCCCCACACCACAGCCTTAGAAAAGAAGTTGAACGTATGGTATACAAATGTAGATGGAATAGCATCTGCATGAAAGAATCAAGGAGACATCCCCAGACATAATAGCACTCACAGAAATAAAACTCACCAGAATGATAACAGATGCAATCTTTCCACCCAGATATCAAATCCTAAGGAAAGACAGAGGGAGGAGAGAGGGAGGAGGAGTTGCACTGCTCATTCAAAGCCAGTGGGATTTTGAGAAAATGGAAGGAATGGATGGCACAGGCGAAAGGGACTACTTAGTAGGAACAATCCAGTCTGAGGGACATAAGGTGATAATTGCAGTAATGTACAATCCACCACAGAACTGCAGGAGGTCAAGAGAAGAATACGATGAGAGCAACAGAGCAATGGTCGACACACTAGCCGAGGTGGCCAGAAGAGCACACATGGGGGGAGCAAAGTTGCTAGTTATGGGTGATTTCAATCACAAGGAGATTGACTGGGAAAACCTGGAGCCCCATGGGGGTCCCGAAACATGGAGAGCCAAGATGATGGATGTGGTACTGGAAAACCTCATGCATCAACATGTTAGAGACACTACCAGAGAGAGAGGTGAGGATGATCCACCAAGACTGGACCTTGAGTAGTTCGGACATCGAGGATATCATGTATGAAAGGCCCCTAGGAGCTAGTGATCATGTGGTTCTGTGCTTTGACTACATAGTTGAGCTTCAAGTGGAGAGAGTAGCAGTAATAGGATGGGATAAACCAAACTACAAAATGGGGAACTACTCAGGCATGAGGAACTTCCTGCAAGACATTCAGTGGGAGAGGGAACTGACAGGAAAACCATTACAAGAAATGATGGACTATGTGACAACAAAATGCAAGGAGGCAGAGGAGAGGTTTGTTCCCAAGGGAAACACAAATAATGTGAAGAACAGAACGAGTCCTTGGTTCACCCAAAGGTGTAGGGAGGCAAAAACTAGGTGTACTAGAGAATGGAAAAAGTACAGAAGACAGAGAACTCAGGAAAATAAAGAGATTAGCCGAAGAGCCAGAAACGAATATGCACAGATAAGAAGGGAGGCTCAGCGACAATATGAAAATGACATAGCATCGAAAGTCAAGTCTGACCCGAAGCTGTTGTTTAGCCACATCAGGAGGAAAATAACAGTCAAGGACCAGGTAATCAGACTGAGGGAGGGTGATGGGGAGTTCACAAGAAACGACCGAGAGGTATGTGAGAAGCTCAACATGAGATTTAAAGAAGTATTTACAGTGGGAACCAGTAGGACTCCAGGAAATCAGAACAGGGGGGTACACCAACAAGTGCTGGATGAGGTACACATAACCAAGGAGGAGGTGAAGAAGCTGCTATGTGAACTTGACACCTCAAAGGCGGTGGGACCAGATAACATCTCTCTGTGGGTCCTTAGAGAGGGAGCAGAGATGCTGTGTGTGCCATTAACAAAGATCTTCAACACATCCATTGAAACTGGGCAACTCCCTGAGGTATGGAAGATGGAAAATGTAGTCCCAATTTTTGAAAAGGGAGACAGACATGAGGCATTAAACTACAGACCTGCATCACTAACGTGTATAGTATGCAAAGTCATGGAGAAGATCATCAGGAGGAGATTGGTGGAGCACCTGGAAAGAAACAAGTGTATAATCGACAACCAGCACGGTTTCAGGGAAGGAAAATCCTGTGTCACAAACCTACTGGAGTTTTATGACAAGGTGACAGAAGTAAGACAAGAGAGAGAGGGGTGGATCGACTGCATTTTTTTAGACTGCAAGAAGGCCTTCGACACAGTTCCTCACAAGAGGTTACTGCAAAAGCTAGAGGATCAGGCACACATAACAGGAAAGACACTGCAATGGGTCAGAGAATATCTGACAGGGAGGCAACAACGAGTCATGGTACATGACGAGGTGTCAGAGTGGGCGCCTGTGACAAGCGGGGTTCTACAGGGGTCAGTCCTAGGACCTGTGCTGTTTTTGGTATATGTGAATGACGTAATGGAAGGGATAGACTCAGAAGTGTCCTTGTTTGCAGATGATGTGAAGTTAATGAGAAGAATCAAATCGGATTAGGATCAGGCAAGACTACAGAGACCTGGACAGGCTACAAGCCTGGTCCAGCAACTGGCTCCTTGAGTTTAACCCTGCCAAATGCAAAGTCGTGAAGTTTTGGGAAGGGCAAAGAAGACTGCAGACAAAATATAGTCTAGATGGCCGAAGACTGCAAACCTCACTCAAGGAAAAAGATCTGGGGGTGAGTATAACACCGAGCACATCTCCTGAGGCGCACATCAATCAGATAACTGCTGCAGCATACGGGTGTCTGGCAAATCTACGGATAGTGCTCCAATACCTCAGTAAGGAATCGTTCAAGACTCTGTATTCCATTTACGTCAAGGCCCATACTGGAGTGTGCAGCACCAGTTTGGAATCCTCACCTGGTCAAGCATATCAAGAAATTAGAGAAAGTGCAAAGGTTTGCAACAAGACTAGTCTCTGAGCTAAGGGGATTGTCCTACGAAGAAAGGTTGAGGGAAATCGGCCTGACGACACTGGAGGACAGGAGGGTCAGGGGAGACATGATAACGACATATAAAATACTGCGCGGAATAGACAAGGTGAACAAAGACGGGATGTTCCAGAGATGGGACACAGAAACAAGAGGTCACAGTTGGAAGTTGAAGACTCAGATGAATCAAAGGGATGTTAGGAAGTATTTCTTCAGTCATAGAGTAGTCAGGCCGTGGAATAGCCTAGAAAGTGATGTAGTGGAAGAGGGAACCATACATAGTTTTAAGAATAGGTATGATAAAGCTCATGGAGCAGGGAGAGAGAGGACCTAGTAGCAATCAGTGAAGAGGCGGGGTCAGGAGCTATGAATCGACCCCTGCAACCACAAATAGGTGAGTACACACACACACACACACACACACACCGCACGGGAGCAACAGCTCGTTTTCGCTTGTGAATCTTTAGTAGTTAGTGGCCAATCAAAGCCACTGCCAGGGTCATCGGAAGTTGACAGTGTCAGTGAACAACCCGAGAAGTGATACACGATCTGTCCCAACCAGAAAAGAGAGGTGAAGGATACAGACACATGAAAACAATTTGAATCAGTGCCAAGAGAGAGTGGAATGGCCATAGGCCTAGTCTTGGTGTAGGTGGTATTGCCACATCCCAGTACCAAAATTCAAACAGAATATGTGTGACCCAAGCCAGGGAGATAAAAGACAAGGGTAGTTGAGTTCGTGACTCCAGTGTATAGTGCATACAGTGATAGAGGAGTTAGTGAATACAGTGTTTAGTGAATACAGCGAATAAGAAATAGAAGAGGAGCCGGAACGGGAAGCATCGTACAGCGCATGAGTGAAGCAGTGCAGGCCTGCCAGACGTAACGTATAGCCTTTTCGTGGTTGCTGGGGTATTGGCCCTGTATATTACTGATAGCTGAGGGTCATAAACCCTGCTCTGGAGAGCTGAATATCATACCTCTGGAGAGCTGAATATCATACCTCTGAATATCATACTTCTGTTCCTCTGTCATCACTGACAGAGGAACAGAAGTGGGGAAGGGGAATAAAGATGGGAACCAGAGACACTGTAGTGCACGTGCAGGCAGTAAGGTTGGACAATTAACACTAACATTGTTTATTCATTAAGTATAACTCCAGGTATACACGTGTAGGTACACAGGCGTTTATCCAGCAAGTAAGTATAGCTCTAGGAATACACAAGTAGGTACACAGGTGTTAATAAGAAAGTATAGCTCCAGGTATACACGAGTAGGTGCACAGGTGTTTACTCAGTAAGTACAGATCCAGATATGCACGAGTAGGTGCAAAGGCATAGGCAGGGTACTCCCGGTACAGGCTCTCTCGGTACATAGCAGCATGCACGTGGAGAGTCTAGGATAGGCCCAAAAGCCTGGCAGCGATATTATCCCTCCCTCTCCTCCTCCCTCTCCCCTCGCTTGACTCGGGTGGCAGGATAGTAACGGACACATGCACACACACCCTACCATAATGGACATGTCTCACATACCCACTCATACCCACACATACCCACACATACCCACAGTTCACACTCTCCTTGTACCTCCCCTACCTCTCTCTTTACCTCCCTCCCTCTCTCTTTCCCCCCTTCCTCCTCCTGCTCCTCCTCCTCCTATACCTCCTCCATCTTCCCCCCACTTCCCCTCCCTTCCTCCCTACCTGCCTCCCCTACCTCTCTCTTTCCCTCACTTCCTCCTCCTGTTCCTCCTCCTCCTGTTCCTCCTCCTCCTATACCTCCATCTTCCCCCACCTCTCCTCCCTTCCTCCCTACCTACCTCCCCTACCTCTCCCATTCCCTCCCTCCCTCTCTCTTTCCCTCCATTCCTCCTCCTGCCCCTCCTCCTATACCTCCTCCATCTTTCCCCAACCTTCCCCCCTTTCTCCCTACCAACCTCCCCTACCTATCTCTTTCCCTCCCTTCCTCCTCCTGGTCCTCCTCCTATACCTCCTCCATCTTCCCCCCACCTACCCTCCATTCTTCCCCTCCCTTTCCCCTCGCCTCCTAGGTCCCGCACACTCTAACATTCCCCTTCCCTCTCTCTCTCTCCCTCTCTAGCCCACACTCAAACACAATGTCTTTCTCTATCATCCTCCTCCTATACCTCCTCCATCTCTCCCCTCACCTCCTCTTCCTTCTCCTCCTCCCTCTCCCCTCTCCTCCGAGGCCTGCAAGCACACTAAAGGCTGATCTTCCCCAACTCACATGCTCCACACACTCTGACTCTCCCTTCCCCCCTCTCTCTCTAACTCACAGTCAACCACACTCCCTGTTTCTCTTTAATCCCACTTCTCTCCCTGTTCATCTTCCTTCTCATCCTTCCTACTCCTTCTACTCCCCTCCCCCCCATTGCTCTTTCCCCTGTCCCCCTTAGTCTTCCCCCATCTCTCTTCCCCCTGCTGCTGTCCCCCCTCCAGCTCACTATCCTTTTCCCCTCCCTGTCCCCTCCTCCCTTCTCCCCACAACAAATACCCCCTCCCTCCCCACAACAAACACCCTCCCTCCCTCCCCCACAACAAACACCTCCCTCCACAGCCCTCTTGGCATAAGCTCTTCCTTCTGTGAAAAAGGAATATGGGACACCAGAAACCAGGATGGAGAACCAGAGGAATGGTAAATGAAGTGAGTGGTGGACCTGGGAAAGAGGACTGGGAGGCAGAGCTCACGCGAAGAGAGGAGGAGTGGGGAGGAGGCTGGAAGAAATCAGCAAGAAAATGGAAGAGAAAATAACTGAGGAGAGCAGGAAATGGGAACTACAAATCACAGCAGCTGAAGCTAAGATACAGAGCTTAGTAGAAGAACTAAAGAGTCTGAAACAGCCTAGAGAACCAAAGGACAGTACAGCCATGACGCCAAGCACTACTACATCAGTCACCGATGAGGGGACAGTAGGGGACAAAGGAGATATACTCTATGCGATGACTCCATCGGACCTAAGGGGGGCCTGGGAAAAGGCAGGGAGAACAGCAAGAACTAATGAGGGAACTAAAGTCAATGAAGGAGCTAAGGTTTACACAGAGGCTCTAACAGACAACTGTCATGTCCAGGAACAAATAAGCAGAGGGACACCAGATAGGGAAGAGACAGTAAGAAGCAATGCGTAAATGGCAGGAACTAATTTGAATCAGAGGATGCTCAGGGAAACACAGTGGGAGGATGAAAGGGAGAGGGCTGTTTTTGTCTATAGGCTCCAAGAAGTAGATGGGTATTACAAAAACACTAATTGGGTTTTCCATTAGTGCTAGTAATATAAAAGTTTGGGATACATATATACACATTAAAATAAATTAATCTTTAATATAATATAAAAACAACTATCTTTGGTCTAGAGGTATTTTCTAAATAAACATCTGATAATATATACATGTTACAATAATAAATTATAATTAGCGTCTGTGTAAAATAATAAATAATACTTAATGACCCTACACAGGGTACAACTTCTTAGACACTACTGTGTCACTATATATAGCTATACTAAAATAATAAATTATAAATAACATTTGTACAATAATAAATTACAGTCAACTCTGTGTCTCACACCCTAATGACACTCCTTGTCACACGACACTTATCTGTGTAATGACGCTCCACCTCAAATGTGTCCCTTGACACCCTTTTCTCTGTGTCACACGACACTCCAGCTCTCCGTGTCACACGACACCCTTTTCTCTGCGTAATGACGTTCCATCTCTCCGTGTCCCTTGACACCCTTTTCTCTGCATAATGATGCTCCTACTCTCCATGTCACACGACACCCTTTTCTCTGCGTCATACACTTTCTCAACTGTGTCACCCTTGACACCCAGCGACACACTCACACAGCGTCTTTCTCGAGGCCAGTCACATGACATTATTCAATGTACACTACAACCATAACTTCTTTAGTGTCACACGACACCCTTTTCTTCTCAGTGTTCCACTACGGTCCTATAGCATATCTCAGTGTTACACTCCATCATACTTGCTTAAGTGTCACACTACGGTCCAAGCCCAGTTCAGTGTCACACTCCAACCTTTTCTTCACGTAGTGTCCCACTAAAACAGCATCCGATGACTCCGGCCCACAGTTGACCAGCGTAGCCGGTGAGTACGCAGACATCACCGGTCCTGTAAATACTTTCCAAGGCCGGCAGAAGCACACCGTAAGATGGTCTGGTGAGTACTATCTACCGCCTTCAAGACCAGTTGACAATATTGTTTGCAGAACACCATACTGAGAACTCACCGAGTGCGGCCGTCAAGTAACTGAGGCCATCAGACTCAGTGAGCTGCGGTGAGCGGTTCTTCTAAAATCAGTAGAAGCCAGTAGAATACTCTCTACTGCCAGTAGATGTGTACCATTAGGTGTTCTGGTAACTACTGCATAGATGCGTACCGTGAGGTGTTCTGGTACATACTGCTTCTAAAGCCGGCTCAGCAGTCCCCACATTGGGTTTGATGATGTACCCAGTGGTACTGTAGGCCGGCAGGTTAACTATTTAACCGTTAGTTTGGCAGGGGGCCATAACAATGGGGAAACTTACGAGACAAGGAAACAGGAGGAGAAAAAAATGATGATTGAAAGCATCATGAAAGCAATAGGAGAGGATGACATGACCCAGCTGACAAGCTTTCGGAGAATTGGGTGGTTTGCAAGGGGAAAAAAAGCGTCCAGTCAAAGTGATTTTCAAGGCAGAGTCAGCTCGAAACCGGATCCTGCAGGAGAAAGCATGCCTAAGGGACAATCAGGCATTCCAGAGTGTGTACCTCGACTGAGATAGAACACAAGAAGAAAGGATGACACTGAAAGAGAGGGTGCAACATCGCAAGGAGGAATGGAAGGCAAGGAAGGTGGAGAGCAGGAGAAATCAGGCCCATGTGGAAGAACAAACACAACCCCCTCCAGTACCACCCACAGAAGGAACACAACCATGGCAGTCCCAAAGCAATCAAATGACCTAACCCAAAACCCACTCAATGTACCCTCTGCCCCCATCCCCCTCAGCACAAACCTCACCCCTACAGAAACCCACAGTAACCCACACAATGTACCCTCTCCCCCATCCCCCTCACAACAAACCCCACCCTCACAGTAACCCACAGCAACCCACACACAGTACCCTCTATTCTCATCCCCCTTGCCACAACTCCCTCCCCAACTTTAACCCCCATAGGCCCTATTCCCCCATTCTCCTCAGCACCACCCCCACCCCCACTGAAACCCCAGATAGGCCCTCTGCCCCCACAACCCACACCACAGGCCCCACCCCCACACCAACCCCCTATAGGCCCCTGCCAGGGCACCTGCTCCCCCTAACCCACCTCCCCAGACCACGGTTATTGAAAAGAAGTTGAAGGTTTGGTACACGAACGCAGATGGAATAACAAATAAATGTGAGGAGTGGCATGAAAGACATCGTAGCAGTTACAGAAACAAAACTCACTGGGATAATAACAGATGCAATCTTCCCACCCTGATATCAGATCCTGAGGAAGGATAGAAGGAGCAGGGGGGGAGGAGGGGTTGCACTACTAATAAAAAACTGTTGGGGTTATCAAGAAATGGAAGGTATGGACGAGATTGGAGAAATGGATTACATAGTAGGTATAGTTCAGTCAGGGGGACACAAGGTAGTCATTGCAGTGATGTATAACCCACCACAGAACTGCAAGAGGCCAAGAGAGGAATATGATGAGTGCAACAGAGCAATGGTGGACACTCTAGCTGAGGTGGCAAGAAGGGCTCACTCAGGTAGAGCAAAGTTACTGGTCATGGGCGACTTCAATCACAGGGAGATTGATTGGGAAAACCTGGAGCCACGTGAGGGTCCCGAAACATGGAAAGCCAAGGTGATGGATGTGGTGCTGGCAAATCTCATGCACCAACATGTTAGGGATACTACCAGAGAGAAAGGGGAGGATGAACCAGCAAGATTGGACCTCGTGTTCACCCTGAGTAGCTCAGACATTGAGCACATCACATATGAAAGGCCCCTTGGAGCAAGTGACCATGTAGTTATGAGCTTTGAATACATCGTGGAGCTAAAAGTGGAGAGGGTAACAAGAGTAGAAAGGGAAAAGCTAAACTATAAAAGGGGGAACTACACAGGAATGAGGATCTTCCTGCAGGAGGTTCAGTGGGAACAGGAGTTATTAGAAAAATCAGTAAATGAAATGTTGGACTTTGTAACAACAAAATGCAAGGAGGCAGAGGAAAGGTTTGTTCCCAAGCGTAACAGAAATAATGGGAAGGACAGAACAAGCCCTTGGTTTACCCGAAGGTGCAGGGAGGCAAAAACTCAGTGCTCTAGAGAATGGAAAAAGTACAGAAGACAAAAGACTCAGGAGAATAGAGATTAGTCGACGAGCCAGAAACGAGTATGCACAGATAAGGAGGGAGGCGCATCGGCAGTATGAAAATGACATAGCATTGAAAGTCAAGTCTGATCCGAAACTACTCTACAGCCACATCAGGAGGAAGACAACAGTCAAGGACCAGGTAATCAGGCTGAGGAAGGAAGGTGGGGAGCTCACATGTGAGGAGCTCAACATGAGATTTCAGGAAGTATTTACAGTGGAGGCTGAAGGGACAACGGGAAGACAAAACAGCGGGGTACCGCAACAAGGGATATACCAACAAGTGTTGGATGAATTACACACAACTGAGGAGGAGGTGGAGAAACTCCTAGGTGACCTTGATAGTTCAAAGGCGGTGGGACCAGACAACATCTCTCCATGGGTCCTTAGAGAGGGAGCAGGGATACTACGTGTGCCACTAACCAAAATCTTCAATAC
>NC_091299.1:19322930-19355430 GCF_038502225.1 Cherax quadricarinatus | reverse complement strand
AACTTTGTTTATATCTTTTTAGAGGTTAACCGTGTCCTGAATAGATGACAGCCTCATGCAGTACACGCGAGTACACTGATAAACAACACAGTAAGTGTCAGGGGCCGAAGACTGTTCAACTGCCTCCCAGCCTACATATGGGGGATTACCAATAGACCCCTGGCAGTCTTCCAGAAGGCACTGGACAGGCACCTAAAGTTAGTATCTGACCAGCCAGGCTGTGGTTCGTACGTCAGTTTGCGTGCGGTCAGCAGTAACAACCTGGTTGATCAGAGCCTGATCCACCACGAGGCCTGGTCTCAGACCGAGCCGCGGGGGCATTGACCCCCAAAGCCCTCTCCAGGTATACCACCACCGTCACCACCACCATTACTACTAATCCCTTGAACCGTACCAAGTAATTTAGGTGCCTTATCGTACTTATGTGTGCCGTGAAAGTTCTTTGTACACTCTCCAGGTCAACAATTTCGCCAGCCTTGAAGGGGGCAGTTAGTGTACAGCAGTATTCCAGCCTAGAGATAAAAAGCGATTTGAAGAGTGTCATCACGGGCTTGGCTTCCCTAGTTTTGAAAGTTCTCGTGATCCATCTTACCATTTTCCTAGCCGATGCGGTAGATATATTGTTGTTGTTTTTGAAATCAAGATCCTCTGATATTATCACTCCCAGGTCCTCCACATTACTTTTTAACTCTATTGTATGATTATAATTTCTTGTATACCCTGGTACAGTTTTAATTTCCTCAAGTTTTCCATATCTGAATGTTGAAATTTCTCTTCATTGAGCTTCATAAAGTTTTGAGTGGCCCATTTGAAGATTTGGTTGATGTCCGCTTGGAGTCTCGCGGTGCCTTCGATGGAAGATACTGTCATGGCAATTCGGGTGTCATCCACAAAGGAAGACACAGAGCTATGGCTTACATCTCTGTCTGTGTCAGACACTAGGCTGAGGAATATAATGGGAGCGAGTACTGTGCCTTGTGGAACAGAGTTTTACACTGTAGCTGCCTGGGACTTTACTCTGTTTACTATTACTCTTTGTGTTCTATTTGTCAGGAAGTTATAGATCCATCTACCAACTTTCCCTGTTATTCCTTTATCACGCATTTCGTGCGCCATTACACTGTGGTCACACTTTTCGAGGGTTTCTGCAAAGACTGGATATACTACATCTGCATTTTGTTTATCCTCTATAGCATCCAGGATCTTGTCACAGTGGTCCAGTAGCTGGGACAGGCAGGAGCGACCTGCTCTAAATCTGTGTTGCCCTGGGTTGTGTAACCGATAGGTATCTAGGTGGTTGTCGTTCTTGCTTCTTAGAACCCTTTCAAAGATTTTTATGATGTGGTATGTTAGTGATATCGGTCTGTAATTCTTTGCAATTGATTTATTGCCACCTTTGTAGAGTGAGGCTATGTATGTTGCTTTTCGTGACTGCGGGATGACCCCTGTGTCCATGCTCCCTCGCCACAGAATGCTGAAGGCACGTTCTTGAAGTTCTTGATGAACACGGAGTTCCATTAATCTGGGCTTGGGGCCGAGTGCATGGGCATGTCATTTATTGCCTTTTCAACGTCTTGTGGTGTTAGGATAATATAAGAGATTTTTGAGATGGCCAAATTTTAGGTCTCTTTCATAAAGAATTCCTTTGGATTGTCGACCCTTAGTCCGGGTAGCGGCTCGCTTAACACTGAGTCGTATTGGGACTTTAGTATCTCATTCATTTCTTGGCTGTCATCTGTATGTCCCATCTCGCCTAAGCAGGGGCCCAATACTGAATGTTGTTTTTCCCTTAGATTTGGGATAAGAGAAGAAATATTTTGGGGTTTGTTCAATTTCTTTTATGGCTTTTAGTTCTTCCTGAGATTCTTGTCTCTTGTAAGATTCTTTCAGCTAAAGTTCGATATTTGCTATTTCACTGACCACATATATTGACCACTCTCAGCAGTTGTGATTCGTTGCCTTTGTCTGTATAGGGAGCATCTCTCTCTTTCTAGTTTACATCTTCTTTTTCTTTTTCTTAATGGAATGTGCCTTGAGCAGATCTCAAGAACCACAGAGTTTATTTTTTCTAGGCAAATGTTTGGATCCGTGTTGTTTAGGATATCTTCCCAGCTTGTTTCATTTAGGATATAGTTGACTTGTTCCCATTGTATGTTTTTTTTACTGAAGTTGAATTTTGTGAAGAGACCCTCATGACTGATCACAAATTGCTGGTCAAGAGCCCAGGTTCTAAAATTTGCTGGATTAAGGTGAATTTGTGTGTGAATTTTCATCTGAGCTGCCTCCCGGGGTGATCTCTGCTAAAATATTATTTGCTACACTCCTCCATTTTAGGTGTCTCAGGTTGAAATCTCCCAGTAGCAAGATGTTTGGGGCAGGAGTTGGGAGATTTTGCAGACAGAGGTCAATTTTTCCAAAGCTATTTCTGGAATTGCTGGAAAGTTGCATCCAGAGGCTTGTATACCACCGCCAAAACTTCAACTACATCATTTGAGGTGTTTAGTAGTTCTGAGCAAATGAATGACTCTGTGACATACAGGCCAACCTCCCCCCCCCTTGTTGTCTGTTTAGTCTGTCGCATCAGAATAGGTTATAATCTGGGATCCATATTTCGTTGTCATAATGATCCTTTATGTGGGTCTCTGTGAAAGCTGCAAACATTGCATTTGACTCCGTGAGCAGTCTCTTGATGTAAGGAATTTTGTTGTTTTTTGACAGGGTCGTATGTTTGGTGGTTCTAGTGGTGGTGGTGATGGCGGTGGTGGTAATGGTAGCAGTGGTAGTGGTAACGGTGGTGGTAATAGTGGTGATTGTGGTGGTAGTGGTGGTGGTGATGATGATAGTGGTGGTAGTGGTGGTGATAGTTGTAAAGGTGGTGGTAATGGTGGTGGTGATGGTGGTGATGATGGTGGTAGTGGTGACGTTGATAGTGGTGAGGTGACGACAATATGACTCTTAGAGAGTCCACAGCACAACGGTACTGGACACACTTCTGCAATAAAGCTTCAGCAGAGTTCAAGGTCTGATAAGTGGGAAGAAGAAGAAGAAGAAGAAGAAGAAGAAGAAGAAGAAGAAGTAGAAGAAGAAGAAGAAGAAAAAGAAGAAGAAGAAGAAAGTGAAGAAGAAGAAGAAGAAGAAAAAGAAGAAGAAGAAAGTGAAGAAGAAGAAGAAGAAGAAGAAGAAGAAGAAGAAGAAGAAGAAGAAGAAGAAGAAGTGAAGAAGAAGAAGAAGAAGAAGAAGAAGAAGAAGAAGAAGGTGAAGAAGAAGAAGAAGAAGAAGAAGAAGAAGAAGAAGAAGAAGAAGAAGAAGAAGAAGAAGAAGAAGAAGAAGAAGAAGAAGAAGAAAGTGAAGAAGCAGAAGAAGAAGAAGAAGAAGAAGAAGAAGAAGAAGAAGAAGAAGAAGAAGAAGAAGAAGAAGAAGAAGAACAAGTAGAAGAATTAGAGACACTTAGAGGTTCCATCCTCGTAGCTAACAAGACAGCGCTGAAAACTTATTTGAAGCCTCTGCCTCAACTTTCTCAGCGAGAGAAGATTCAATAAAGCTTCGAGATTTTGATCATACCTGTTGAAATATACTGTGTTTGGGAGAAGATGCATGGAGAGAGAGAGAGAGAGAGAGAGAGAGAGAGAGAGAGAGAGAGGGAGAGAGATGTGTGTATGTGTGTGTGTGTGTATCGATCTTTCCAGTATTGGCTAGCGTGTTACAGGAAGTCCTAAAGCCCGGGAGCGCCAGGAAGCTGACCAGATACACTGGAGGCTGCAGTGTCAGCCTCTATGCAGAGTTTACATTATCCTGTGTGAAGGCTGTCACAATCGAGGGTAACAGCTAGGAAGAACCCTGGGACATGTCTAAATATTCACACCTGCACAAACAGGTGTGAACACCTACTCATGCATGTGTACAACACCGGAACACTACCAGCCACTTGTTGAAATGGGACGACATCCACTTTGTGATAATGGAGACAGACTCTTGCAAAGGAAAATGCCCAGAAGCGTCAATACTCTATCAGATACAATTTCACAGCACAAATTCAATTCATCACCTCTGAGACGAGACATTAGTGTGAATTCTTCTTGAAGAAGTAATTTCCGCCGACACCTGACAAGAAGTCACTCTTGCATTTTGTCATTCACTATTATTATTACTACTACTACTACTACCACCTCCACTTCTGTTACATCTACTGCTTCCTCTAATGCAACGTTTTCAGTACGTCATGCCTGCAGTACCTCACATTACTCCCTGTACACACTCGGGTCAATATATACTTTTAATTAACTGGAAAAAACTCCTGGCGAGCAAAACAGAGCCGATATTTCTCCCCAGTTACACACTTACAATCATTTACCCGACAAAATCCAAGATATAATTATTTCTGGTGTGTACTGTCTCTGTCCACACGCATTCCATTGTCTAAGACTGGAATCTGCCTATAAACGTAACTGGTAAATATACAACCAAGCTTTGGTCTAGCACTGACAACATGATGTAGTCTAATGAAGTTGTGCCCGACACGTTGATATATGACGGACAATTCATCTTCAAATTCCCAATAACACTGTTCCACTTTCTTGAAACTCGTTTACTGGTACTTTTCTAATAATGACTTCCAAACTCGTATGGGAACACAAAATTATATTCCACATTCTCACTGTTACTGATTTAGCAAAACTATTGATTTCCAAAGGTCTAGAGGTGTGAGGAAACTCATCAAATTTTTAACTTTAAGACCTTTCTTAATAACTTGTGTATACCACAGTCTGGCTTTATTCACTAGAATAATGCAGTTAGATATGAAGTCATTTAAGAACAGGTAATACAATAAGGGAGATATGAGCAGTTAAACTTTCTGAACATGATGCAAACTTGAACACATTGAGGATGTTCAGAAGGTACGCTAGGTTACGTTAATGCCAGGTTATGTTAATGCTAGGTTACGTTAATGCTAGGTTATGTTAATGCTAGGTTACGTTAATGCTAGGTTATGTTAATGCTAGGTTACGTTAAGGCTAGGTTATGTTAATGCTAGGTTACGTTAAGGCTAGGTTACGTTAGTACTAGGTTATGTTAAGGCTAGGTTACGTTAAGGCTAGGTTATGTTAATGCTAGGTTACGTTAAGGCTAGGTTATGTTAAGGCTAGGTTACGTTAATGCTAGGTTATGTTAATGCTAGGTTACGTTAAGGCTAGGTTATGTTAATGCTAGGTTACGTTAAGGCTAGGTTATGTTAAGGCTAGGTTACGTTAAGGCTAGGTTACGTTAAGGCTAGGTTACGTTAATGCTAGGTTATGTTAAGGCTAGGTTACGTTAGTACTAGGTTATGTTAAGGCTAGGTTACGTTAAGGCTAGGTTATGTTAAGGCTAGGTTACGTTAATGCTAGGTTATGTTAAGGCTAGGTTACGTTAAGGCTAGGTTATGTTAAGGCTAGGTTACGTTAATGCTAGGTTATGTTAAGGTTAGGTTACGTTAATACTAGGTTATGTTAAGGCTAGGTTACGTTAAGGCTAGGTTACGTTAAGGCTAGGTTATGTTAATGCTAGGTTACGTTAATGCTAGGTTATGTTAATGCTAGGTTACGTTAATGCTAGGTTATGTTAAGGCTAGGTTACGTTAAGGCTAGGTTATGTTAATGCTAGATTACGTTAATGCTAGGTTATGTTAATGCTAGGTTACGTTAATGCTAGGTTATGTTAAGGCTAGGTTACGTTAAGGCTAGGTTATGTTAATGCTAGGTTACGTTAATGCTAGGTTATGTTAAGGCTAGGTTACGTTAACGCTAGGTTACGTTAAGGCTAGGTTACGTTAAGGCTAGGTTATGTTAATGCTAGGTTACGTTAATGCTAGGTTATGTTAAGGCTAGGTTACGTTAAGGCTAGGTTATGTTAATGCTAGGTTACATTAATGCTAGGTTATGTTAAGGCTAGGTTACGTTAACGCTAGGTTACGTTAAGGCTAGGTTACGTTAAGGCTAGGTTACGTTAAGGCTAGGTTACGTTATTGCTAGGTTACGTTAATGCTAGGTTATGTTAAGGGTAGGTTACGTTAAGGCTAGGTTACATTAATGCTAGGTTACGTTAAGGCTAGGTTATGTTAAGGCTAGGTTGCGTTAATACTAGGTTATGTTAAGGCTAGGTTACGTTAATCCTAGGTTATGTTAAGGCTAGGTTACGTTAATGCTAGGTTATGTTAAGGCTAGGTTACGTTAATGCTAGGTTATGTTAAGGCTAGGTTACGTTAAGGCTAGGTTACGTTAAGGCTAGGTTACGTTAATGCTAGGTTATGTTAAGGCTAGGTTACGTTAGTACTAGGTTATGTTAAGGCTAGGTTACGTTAAGGCTAGGTTATGTTAAGGCTAGGTTACGTTAATGCTAGGTTATGTTAAGGCTAGGTTACGTTAAGGCTAGGTTATGTTAAGGCTAGGTTACGTTAATGCTAGGTTATGTTAAGGTTAGGTTACGTTAATACTAGGTTATGTTAAGGCTAGGTTACGTTAAGGCTAGGTTACGTTAAGGCTAGGTTATGTTAATGCTAGGTTACGTTAATGCTAGGTTATGTTAATGCTAGGTTACGTTAATGCTAGGTTATGTTAAGGCTAGGTTACGTTAAGGCTAGGTTATGTTAATGCTAGGTTACGTTAATGCTAGGTTATGTTAATGCTAGGTTACGTTAATGCTAGGTTATGTTAAGGCTAGGTTACGTTAAGGCTAGGTTATGTTAATGCTAGGTTACGTTAATGCTAGGTTATGTTAAGGCTAGGTTACGTTAACGCTAGGTTACGTTAAGGCTAGGTTACGTTAAGGCTAGGTTATGTTAATGCTAGGTTACGTTAATGCTAGGTTATGTTAAGGCTAGGTTACGTTAAGGCTAGGTTATGTTAATGCTAGGTTACATTAATGCTAGGTTATGTTAAGGCTAGGTTACGTTAACGCTAGGTTACGTTAAGGCTAGGTTACGTTAAGGCTAGGTTACGTTAAGGCTAGGTTACGTTATTGCTAGGTTACGTTAATGCTAGGTTATGTTAAGGGTAGGTTACGTTAAGGCTAGGTTACATTAATGCTAGGTTACGTTAAGGCTAGGTTATGTTAAGGCTAGGTTGCGTTAATACTAGGTTATGTTAAGGCTAGGTTACGTTAATCCTAGGTTATGTTAAGGCTAGGTTACGTTAATGCTAGGTTATGTTAAGGCTAGGTTACGTTAATGCTAGGTTATGTTAAGGCTAGGTTACGTTAATGCTAGGTTATGTTAAGGCTAGGTTACGTTAATGCTAGGTTATGTTAAGGCTAGGTTACGTTAAGGCTAGGTTATGTTAAGGCTAGGTTACGTTAATGCTAGGTTATGTTAAGGCTAGGTTACGTTAATGCTAGGTTACGTTAAGGCTAGGTTATGTTAAGGCTAGGTTGCGTTAATACTAGGTTATGTTAAGGCTAGGTTACGTTAATCCTAGGTTATGTTAAGGCTAGGTTACGTTAATGCTAGGTTATGTTAAGGCTAGGTTACGTTAATGCTAGGTAGGTTAGGTTAGGTTAGGTTAGGTTAGGTTAGGTTAGGTTAGGTTAGGTTAGGTTAGGTTAGGTTAGGTTAGGTTAGGTTAGGTTAGGTTAGGTTAGGTTAGGTTAGGTTAGGTTAGGTTAGGTTAGGTTAGGTTAGGTTAGGTTAGGTTAGGTTAGGTTAGGTTAGGTAGGTTAGGTTAGGTTAGGTTAGGTTAGGTTAGGTTAGGTTAGGTTAGGTTAGGTTAGGTTAGGTTAGGTTAGGTTAGGTTAGGTTAGGTTAGGTTAGGTTAGGTTAGGTTAGGTTAGGTTAGGTTAGGTTAGGTTAGGTTAGGTTAGGTTAGGTTAGGTTAGGTTAGGTTAGGTTAGGTTAGGTTAGGTTAGGTTAGGTTAGGTTAGGTTAGGTTAGGTTAGGTTAGGTTAGGTTAGGTTAGGTTAGGTTAGGTTAGGTTAGGTTAGGTTAGGTTAGGTTAGGTTAGGTTAGGTTAGGTTAGGTTAGGTTAGGTTAGGTTAGGTTAGGTTAGGTTAGGTTAGGTTAGGTTAGGTTAGGTTAGGTTAGGTTAGGTTAGGTTAGGTTAGGTTAAGGTTAGGTTAGGTTAGGTTAGGTTAGGTTAGGTTAGGTTAGGTTAGGTTAGGTTAGGTTAGGTTAGGTTAGGTTAGGTTAGGTTAGGTTAGGAAGGTTAGGTTAGGTTAGGTTAGGTTAGGTTAGGTTAGGTTAGGTAGGTTAGGGTAGGTTAGGTTAGGTTAGGTTAGGTTAGGTTAGGTTAGGTTAGGTTAGGTTAGGTTAGGTTAGGTTAGGTTAGGTTAGGTTAGGTTAGGTTAGGTTAGGTTAGGTTAGGTTAGGTTGGTTAGGTTAGGCTAGGTAAGGTAGGTTAGGTTAGGTTAGGTTAGGTTAGGTTAGGTTAGGTTAGGTTAGGTTAGGTTAGGTTAGGTTAGGTTAGGTTAGGTTAGGTTAGGTTAGGTTAGGTTAGGTTATGTAGGTTAGGTTAGGTTAGGTTAGGTTAGGTTAAATTTAGGTTAGGTTAGGTTAGGTTAGGTTAGGTTAGGTTAGGTTAAGGTAGGTTAGGTTAGGTTAGGTTAGGTTAGGTTAGGTTAGGTTAGGTTAGGTTAGGTTAGGTTAGGTTAGGTTAGGTTAGGTTAGGTTAGGTTAGGTTAGGTTAGGTTAGGTTAGGTTAGGTTAGGTTAGGTTAGGTTAGGTTAGGTTATATTAGGTTATGGTAGGTTAGGTTAGGTTAGGTTAGGTTAGGTTAGGTTAGGTTAGGTTATGTTAGGTTAGTTTAGGTTAGGTTAGGTTAGGTTAGGTTAGGTTAGGTTAGGTTAGGTTAGGTTAGGTAGTTAGGTTAGGTTAGGTTAGGTAAATTTAGGTTAGGTTAGGTTAGGTTAGGTTAGGTAAGGTTAGGTTAGGTTAGGTTAGGTTAGGTTAGGTTAGGTTAGGTTAGGTTAGGTTAGGTTAGGTTAGGTTAGGTTAGGTTAGGTTAGGTTAGGTTAGGTTAGGTTAGCCTAGGTTAGGTTAGTTTAGGTTAGGTTAGGTTAGGTTAGGTTAGGTTAGGTTAGGTTAGGTTAGGTTAGGTGAGTTTAAGGTAGGTTAGGTTAGGATAGGTTAGGCGAGGTTAGGTTAGGCTAGGTTAGATTACGTTAAGGAAGGTTAGGTTAGGTTAGGTTAGGTTAGATTAGGTTAGATTTATGTAGGTTAAGGTAGGTCAGGTTAGGTTAGGTTAGATTAGGTTAGGTTAATGTAGGTTAAGGTAGGTCAGGTTAGGTTAGGTTAGGTTAGGTTAGGTTAGGTTAGGTTAGGTTAGGTTAGGTTAGGTTAGGTTAGGTTAGGTTAGGTTAGGTTAGGTTAGGTTAGGTTAGGTTATTAGGTTAGGTTAGGTTAGGTTAGGTTAGGTTAATTAGGTTAGGTTAGGTTAGGTTAGGTTAGGGTAGGTTAGGTTAGGTTAGGTTAGGTTAGGTTAGGTTAGGTTAGGTTAGGTTAGGTTAGGTTAGGTTAGGTTAGGTTAGGTTAGGTTAGGTTAGGTTAGGTTAGGTTAGGTTAGGTTAGGTTAGGTTAGGTTAGGTTAGGTTAGGTTAGGTTAGGTTAGGTTAGGTTAGGTAGGTTAGGTTAGGTAGGTTAGGTTAGGTTAGGTTAGGTTAGGTTAGGTTAGGTTAGGTTAGGTTAGGTTAGGTTAGGTTAGGTTAGGTTAGGTTAGGTTAGGTTAGGTTAGGTTAGGTTAGGTTAGGTTAGGAGATGGTAGGTTAAGGTAAGTTAAGGTAGGTTAGGTTAGGTTAGGTTAGGTTAGGTTAGGTTAGGTTAGGTTAGGTTAGGTTAGGTTAGGTTAGGTTAGGTTAGGTTAGGTTAGGTTAGGTTAGGTTAGGTTAGGTTAGGTAAATTTAAGGTTAGGTTAGGTTTGGTTAGGGTAGGTAAGGCTAGGTAAGGTTAGGTTAGGTAAAGGTTAGGTTAGGTTAGGTTAGGCTAAGTTAGGTGAGGTTAGGTTAAGGTAGGTTAGGTTAGGTTAGGTTAGGTTAGGTTAGCCTAGGTTAAGGTAGTTTAGGGTACGTTAGGTTAGGTTAGGTTAGGTGAGTTTAAGGTAGGTTAGGTTAGGATAGGTTAGGCGAGGTTAGGTCAGGCTAGGTTAGATTACGTTAAGGAAGGTTAGGTTAGGTTAGGTTAGGTTAGATTAGGTTAGGTTAATGTAGGTTAGGTTAGGTTAGGTTAGGTTAGGTTAGGTTAGGTTAGGTTAGTTTAATGTAGGTTAGGTTAGGTTAGGTTAGGTTAGGTTAGGTTAGGTTAGGTTAGGTTAGGTTAGGTTAGGTTAGGTTAGGTTAGGTTAGGTTAGGTTAGGTTAGGTTAGGTTAGGTTAGGAGATGGTAGGTTAAGGTAAGTTAATGTAGGTTAGGTTGGGTTAGGTTAGGTTAGGTTAGGTTAGATTAGGTTTGATTAGGTTAGGTTAGTTAGGTTAGATTAGGTTAAGGTAGGTTAAGGTAAGTTAGGTTAGGTTAGGCTAGATTAGGTTAGGTTAAGTTAGGTTAGGTTAGGTTAAGTTAGATTAGGCAAGGTTAAGGAAGGTTAGGTTAGGTTGGGTTAGGTTAGGCTATGGTAGGTTAGGTTAGGTTAGGTTAGGTTAGGGTAGGTTAAGGTAGTTTAGGTTAGGTTAGGTTAGATTAGGTGAGGTTAAGGTAGGTTAGGTTAGGATAGGTTAGGTGAGGTTAGGTTAGGCTAGGTTAGATTTGGAGTGGTTAGGTTAGGTTAGGTTAGATTAGGTTAGGTTAGGTTAGGTTAGGTTAGGTTAGGTTAGATTAGGTTAGGTTAGGTTAATGTAGGTTAAGGTAGGTCAGGTTAGGTTAGGTTAGATTAGGTTAGGTTAATGTAGGTTAAGGTAGGTCAGGTTAGGTTAGGTTAGGTTAGGTTAGGTTAGGTTAGGTTAGGTTAGGTTAGGTTAGGTTAGGTTAGGTTAGGTTAGGTTAGGTTAGGTTAGGTTAGGTTAGGTTAAGTTAGGTTAGGTTGGTTATGTTAGGTTAGGTTAGGTTAGGTTAGGTTAGGTTAGGTTAGGTTAGGTTAGGTTAGGTTAGGTTAGGTTAGGGTAGGTTAGGTATGGTTAAGGTAGGTTAGGTTAGGTTAGGTTAGGTTAGGTTAGGTTAGGTTAGGTTAGGTTAGGTTAGGTTAGGTTAGGTTAGGTTAGGTTAGGTTAGGTTAGGTTAGGTTAGGTTAGGTTAGGTTATGGTAGGTTAGGTTAGGTTAGGTTAGGTTAGGTTAGGTTAGGTTAGGTTAGGTTAGGTTAGGTTAGGTTAGGTTAGGTTAGGTTAGGTTAGGTTAGGTTAGGTTAGGTTAGGTTAGGTTAGGTTAGGAGTGGTTAGGTTAGGTTAGGTTAGGATAGGTTAGGTTAGGTTAGGTTAGGTTAGGTTAGATTAGGTTAGGTTAGGTTAAGGTAGGTTAAGGTAGGTCAGGTTAGGTTAGGTTAGATTAGGTTAGGTTAGGTTAGGTTAGGTTAGGTAAGGTTAGGATAGATTAGGTTAGGTTAGGTTAGGTTAGGTTAGGTTAGGTTAGGTTAGGTTAGGTTAGGTTAGGTTAGGTTAGGTTAGATTATGAGATGGTAGGTTAGGGTAAGTTAAGGTAGGTTAGGTTTGATTAGGTTAGGTTAGGTTAGGATAGGTTAGGTTAGGTTAGGTTAGGTTAGGTTAGGATAGGTTAGGTTAGGTTAGGTTAGGTTAGGTTAGGTTAGGTTAGGTTAGGTTAGAATAGGTTAGGTTAGGTTAGGTTAGGTTAGGTTAGGTTAGGTTAGGTTAGGTTAGGTTAGGTTAGGTTAGGTTAGGTTAGGTTAGGTTAGGTTAGGTTAGGTTAGGGTAGGTTAGGTTAGGTTAGGTTAGGTTAGGTTAGGTTAGGTTAGGTTAGGTTAGGTTAGGTTAGGTTAGGTTAGGTTAGGTTAGGTTAGGTTAGGTTAGGTTAGGTTAGGTTAGGTTAGGTTAGGTTAGGTTAGGTTAGCCTTGAAAGCTAGATTTACGGGACCTATGCAAATTGTAAGTAAATTATCTGATGTAAATTATGTGGTAGCTCCATTGATAAGACCTCAAAAACTAAAATTTACCACATCAATCAATTAAAATCTTTTCATACACCAGATAAAGTCCCAGTAATGACTCTGTCCTCTACCTCTGAGGACGACTCTGATTCTTTGCACTCTGTTTCTGAAATTAATGTCAAACTTCCAAACTATGTCCTCCTCAATAACCCTAGCCCTTTAATGGTGGGGCTATCTAAAACTCAAGCAACAAGTTTAACTGCGCTTCTTCAGTCTTACCCTGATATTTTTTCGGATGTGCCGAAAAAATGTACTTTAGGTTATCATGATGTAGATGTGGGAAACTCTAAACCTATTAAACACTTCTCCTACAGAGATAATCCTGAAAAGGCTACTTTTGTGTCCAAGTTAGATCTCTTTAAAGGTTACTATCAGGTACCTTTGACGGATAAGGCGAAGGAAATCTCTGCCTTCGTAATTCCAGGAGGTCATTATCAATATACAGTTACCCCCTTCAGAATGAAAAACTCCCCCTCTTCATCCCAGAAACTTACCCATCAGGCTATTAAAGGACTTGAAGGCACGGCAGCGTACCTGGACGATATTGTAGTGGTGTCTGATACTTAGGATCAACACATATTTAGACTTAAGGCTCTATTTGAGACCTTTCAGAGTTCCTATTTAACTGTTAATTTATTTAAGTCTTCCTTTGGCCAGTCCACTGTTACTTTTCTAGGCCATGAAGTAGGTAGTGGTAAAGTTGCTCCTAAATTTGCTAAAGTTCTTGCCATTAAAGATTATCCAGTTCCACATGATAGGAAATCTCTTCAACGTTTCCTAGGCATGATAGGATTTTACAGAAGATTCTGTAAGAATTTCTCAGATACTGTAGCCCCTCTTACCTCTCTTACCAGTCACAAAGTTTCCTTTAACTGGACCCCAGAGTGTCAAGGTGCTTTTGATAAAGCAAAATGATTATTGTGTACTGCACCCATTCTTTTGTCTCCAGACTTCTCCAAACCTTTCTCATTACAGGTTGATGCTTGTGAGTCTGGGGTTGGGGCAGTACTGTTGCAAAACGGGGACAAGGAGTTGCAGCCTGTAGCCTTCTTCATTGCCAAGTTCCAGCCGCATTAAAGGGCTTACTCTACCATTGAAAAAGAAGCCCTCGCGCTGGTACTGGCTTTGGAGCACTTTGATGTTTACGTGGGCCAGACTTCGCAGGTGGTCACTGTCTATAGTGACCACAACCCTCTAGTATATCTCCAAGCTATGAAGAACCTCAATACTAGGCTCATGAGATGGAGTCTACGACTGCAACCCTACTCTCTCAGAATATTACATTGCCAGCAAAGAAAATATGTTGGCAGACTCTTTATCTAGAGTCTGACAATGTTACTCTACATTATAATTATAATTATATATTAGGTTAGGATGTTAGGTTACCTGTGGTAACTCCTTTCAAGCTCTTTTTTTTTTATCCCCTGATGTGGGTTTTTTTTTCGTGATGGGACGCAGGCTACCGTCCGCCTGTGCCTTAGACCTATGTTAGCCCGACTATCTTGCTCTGAGTATAGGGTTCGACTTTTTGTCACGAAAAAAGCAGAGCTCTATCTAAGGGTTGGATGGTTGAGAGAAAGGCAGTCCCATTATTTGGTGCCATGGCGGCACGGTTACCACTAAGAGGTGGGAGCCTAATCCTGAGCCCTCTCAGGGTGGGGGTGTGGCATGTAAAGAGTAACCTTTATTCGGCGCATGTACACACACTCATTTACAGGCTATCTCCCCCAACCAGCGAACCAGGGGCTAAGGGTTGACGACGGAGCCCCGTCATTCAATCAGTACCCAGGTTCCAGCCAATGAGAAGATGGTGTTGGCAATCACAGAGGTGTTGTGGGTACCACTCACCCGTCTGCCCTTGTCATTCCCATTCTAGAGCTGGTTGAAGCACGGTCTGCTCTCTAGTGGCTTCTATTGGTGAAGGATAATACAAGTCAAAAGTTTTTCTGTGGTGTTTATTTTGCTCCCTTTACACACAGGATAACAGGCCTTTGGGACTCATGGGATGTAATAGTAGATTAGGTTAGGTTAGGTTAAATTAAGGTATGTTAGGTTAGGTTAGGTTAGGTTAGGTTAGGTTAGGTTAGGTTAAGGTAGGTTAGGTTAGGTTAGGTTAGGTTAGGTTATGTTAGGTTAGGTTAGGTCCCGTTAGGTTAGATTAGGTTAGGTTAGGTTAAGGTAGGTTAGATCAGGTTAGGTTAGGCTAGGTTAGATTAGGTTATGGTAGGTTAGGTTAGGTTAGGTTAGGTTAAATTAGGTTAGTTTAGGATAGGTTAGATTAAGGTAGGTAAGGTTAGGTTAGGTTAGGTTAAGGAAGGTTAGGTTAGGTAAGGTTTGGTTAGGTCAGGTTAGGTTAGGTTAAGTTAGGTTAGGTTAGGTTAGGTTAGGTTAAGGTAGGTTAGGTTAGGTTAGGTTAGGATAGGTTTGGTTAGGTTAGGGTAGGTTAGGTTAGGTTAGTTTAAGGAAGGTTAGGTTAGGTTAGGTTAGGTTAGGTTAGGTTAAGTTAGGTTATGTTAGGTTAGGCTAAGGTAGGTTAGGTTAGGTTAGGTTAAGGTAGGTTATGTGAGGTTAGGTTAGGTTAGGTTTAGTTAGATTAGGTTAGATTAGGTTAGGTTAGGTTAGGTTAGGTTAGGTTAGGTTAGGTCAGGTTAGGTTAGGTTGGGTTAGGCTAAGGTTGGTTAGGTTAGGTTAGGTTAGGTTAGGTTAAGTTAGGTTATGTTAGGTTAGGCTAAGGTAGGTTAGGTTAGGTGAGGTTAAGGTAGGTTATGTGAGGTTAGGTTAGGTTAGGTTTAGTTAGGTTAGGTTAGATTAGGTTAGGTTAGGTTAGGTTAGGTTAGGTCGGGTTTGGTTAAGTTAGGTTATGTTAGGTTAGGCTAAGGTAGGTTAGGTTAGGTTAAGGTAGGTTATGTGAGGTTAGGTTATGTTAGGTTTAGTTAAGTTAGGTTAGATTAGGTTAGGTTAGGTTAGGTTAGGTTAGGTTAGGTCAGGTTAGGTTAGGTTGGGTTAGGTTAAGGTTGGTTAGGTTAGGTTATGTTAGGATAGGTTAGGGTAGGTTAGGTTAGGTTAGGTTTGGTTAAGGTAGGTTAGGTTAATGTAGATTAGGTTAGGTAAGGTTAGGTTTAAGTAGGTTAGGTTAGGTTATCTTAGGTTAGGTTAGGTTAGGTTAGGGTAGGTTAGGTTAGGTTAAGGTAGGTTAGGTTTGGTTAAGTTAGGTTCAGTTAGATTAGGGTATGTTAGGTTAGGTTAGGTTAGGTTAAGATAGGGTAGGTTAGGTTAGGTTAAGGTAGGTTAGGTTAGGTTAGGTTAGGCTAAGGTAGGTTAGGTTAGGGTAAGTTTGTCACGTAGGGGGTATTGGTAACGTAAAGCATTTTGTGGAATATGGGAGTAAACAGAGGGAGTCAGTAGGCAGGGGACAGGCAGGCGAGGTGGTAGGAGAGATGAGTGCGGAGGTCGGTAGGTAATGTGAGGTCACTGGTGACTACATCTTCACCTCTCATTACTCTACCCATCACACTACTCACCCTCTCACTACCTGAAATAAAAATAAATGAATAAATGAGTAAATAACGGGTACAGTGAATATTACTATTCTACTCAAACACAGTTAATTATTAAGTCCTTGTACGATAATATATTTGGGAACAGGAGTACATCATTGGGGTTTAGATAAATGGGGTGGTACATATAAGTAGTGAGACAGGGAATACAATTAGCTTGGCGAAACAGAATATAACTTACAATATAGTTCAGAGGACAGTTCACCACATGAACTAAGCTACAGGTCCCAAGACCTACACAGCATGAGTACTGCTCCTAGCCAGTACTCTGCCCAATGTCTCCAACAGTCTTCTCCAGAGACTTAAGCAGCCTTCTCCGGAGTGCTGCACACAGCAGCAGCTCTGCTCGAAGTCTCTCTGCTCAGATCTCTGCACCCAGGCCAGAGCTCTGCACGAATCTCCTCTGCTCAGCTGTTCCTTGGGCTTATATGATCCAAGCACCCCCCCCACAATTATGTGTGCACCACGTGTCTTGACCTGACGCCGAGAACTGACGCCAGTGACGAACAAAGGAGCTGAGACTTAAGCCGAAAAGGCGTGTCTCTGACAGACATTTGCCAAGGCAAGGTGACCATATAATTGATTAAATTAGGTACGTCGGACTGCGTGCGGCCAGCAGTAACAGCCTAGTTGATCAGGCCCTGATCCATCGGGAGGCCTGGTCGTGGACCGGGCCGCGGGGGCGTTGATCCCCGGAATAACCTCCAGGTAACCTCCAGGTAGGTCTTCCCAGAGACCTCACAAGCCCAGCTGAACTACATCACATCCCCCTTTCTCTCCCAATTTAAAATATCTGAGAACTAGGACAATTTGTCCTACGTTACTAGACTATTTTCATCCTAACCCCTTAAATCTATTACAATACAAAGACAAAATTATACATAATACAAAATTATTCCGCTACATATATTTCCCCCAGCCTTCTCAACTCTCAGAAAGCAGTATAATCCGTAAACTTCGCAGTTGACCAGCATAACAGTTGCTCACTGGTGCAAAGCCTCCTTACCCGTCATTTCTCCTTAAACCTAAATATCGTGCTCCAGTGCCTTCCCTACTTCTACTAGAAATGCACTAGCCAATGCTAGTCACCCTCGCATGTTATCCATTGGGTCAAACCTCTCTAGGCTTCTTTGGCGTGGGAAACTGCTCCAACGGGTTGCATTCTTTCAAGTAACTGCAACTGGATCACTTCACGACCACCAAGGTCACATTTTAGCACACTTCACATGCACACTACATCTGAAAATCGAGACAGGGCAGGCATCGCAGCTAAGACCCTCCATTATCCTATGCCACTACTAGGATTCACTGGCCTCATAAAACAAGGCGGCCATAATCGCTGGACCGTATTCAAGGTCACCTTATTTCACACAGGTAACACTAACACTTCTGGCAAGTCAAAGTAGGCTGGGGACATCTCACACTCTCAATTGTCGCTCATGGAAGGCAGGACATCCCTGCATACCGGTCATACAGGTTGACCAGCAAGGCAGGATACACCTCCATACTGCCCTTGATAGCAGGCTCTCTTATCCTGGCACACCAGCCAGAATCCCTCATACACCACTGCAGCATCATCACCATCGTCTCCTCTTGAGCTAGGCAGCATTGCAGCATAGCAGCACTGCTACAGCATCGCAGCACAGTCCCGGCATCTCAGCATGGCCGTATCACAGCAGCACACAACACGGCCACAGCATCGCAGCACGGCTACAGCATCTCAGCATCACAGCACGGCCACAGCATTTCGGCATCACAGCACGGCCACAGCATTGCAGACAGCATCACAGCAGCCGACATCAGCAGTAGCAGGCTATATTCAGTTGCTCGAGGTGAGGTGAGGTGAGGTGAGGTCACTTCAGGTCATCAACAGCAGGTGCGGTCACCCATCCCTGTCAACTGCGGGTAACTGGCGGTCTGCGGGTGATGATCACAGGCTGGATGACGCAGACAGACACCCACTACAATGGATGACAGACCAAGGCAGCAATACAGCAACTGGGCACATCAGGTGGATAATAATCATAGGCAGCTCTTCAGTGGGTGACAGTTGTGGGCTAGTCTTCCAAGGCGGGCTGGGTGACTTCTCGTTCCTCTGTAAATATTCAATTTCGGCCAGTAATTGCTTCCCCCAAAAGTCTCACACAAACACTGATATTCTCCACCATTTATCCCAAACCAACAACCAACTCCACCAAATATAATAATACAACCACACAATTCCTCAGACCAACGGTCAAAAAGGTCAGTTAGGGTCACTAGGATTATAATATCACACAGATATTTACGTTAGCTTTACACACAAAAGAAAAAAAAATGGTAGCATAACATAAATATAACCGAGCAGTAAAAAAAAGGCACATGGGACTGATTCCTACTATAAAAATAATAAGAACCACCACCACTTAGACACCATGTCATGTAGGAGGTATTGGTAACGTAAAGCATTTTGGGGAATATGGGAGTAAACGGAGGGAGTCAGTAGGCAGGGGACAGGCAGGCGAGGTGGTAGGAGAGATGATTGCGGAGGTCGGTCGGTAATGTGAGGTCACTGGTGACTACATCTTCACCTCTCATTACTCTTCCCATCACACTACTCACCCTCTCACAACCTGAAATTAAAATAAATGAATAAATGAGTAAATAACGGGTACAGTGAATATTACTATTCTACTCAAACACAGTTAATTATTAAGTCCTTGTGCAATAATATATTTGGGAACAGGAGTACATCATTGGGGTTTAGATAAATGGGGTGGTACATATAAGTAGTGAGACAGGAATACAATTAGCTTGGCAAAACAGAATATAACTTACAATATAGTTCAGAGGACAGTTCACCACAGGAACTAAGCCACAGGTCCCAAGACCTACACAGCACGAGTACTGCTCCAAGCCAGTACTCTGCCCAATGTCTCCAACAGTCTCCTCCAGAGACTTCAGCAGCCTTCTCCGGAGTCCTGCACACAGCAGCAGCTCCGCTTGGTCTCTCTGCTCAGAGCTCTGCATCCAGGCCAGAACTCCGCACGAATCTCCTCTGCTCAGCTGTTCCTTGGGCTTATATGGTGGTCCAAGCACCCTCCCCCCACAATTGGGTGTGCACCACGTGTCTTGACCTGACGCCGAGAACTGACGCCAGTGACGAACAAAGGAGCTGGGACTAAGCCGAAAAGGCATGTCTCTGACAGACATTTGCCAAGGCTTGGTGACCATATAATTGATTAAATTAGGTCTCCCCAGAGACCTCACAAGCCCAGCTGAACTACATTACAGGTTAGGTTAGGTTAGGTTAAGGTATGTCAGATTAGGTTACGTTAGGTTAGGTTAGGTTAGGTTAAGGTATGTCAGATTAGGTTACGTTAGGTTAGGTTAGGTTAGGTTAGGTTTATGTAGGTTAGGTTAGGTTAGGTTAGGTTAAGGTACGTTAGGTTAGGTTATGTTAAGGTAGGTTAGGTTAGGTTATGTTAAGGTAGGTTAAGTTGGGTTATGTTAAGGTAGGTTAGGTTAAGTTAGGTTAGGTTAAGTTAGGTTAGGTTAGGTTAAGGTATTTTAGGTTAGGTTATGTTAAGTTAGGTTAGGTTAAGTTATGTTAAGGTTGGTTAGGTTAGGTTAGGTTAGGTTAGGTTAGGTTAGGTTAAGTTAGGTTAGGTTAAGTTAGGTTAGGTTAGGTTAGGTTAGGTTAGGTTAAGGTATTTTAGGTTAGGTTATGTTAAGTTAGGTTAGGTTAGGTTATGTTAAGGTTGGTTAGGTTAGGTTAGGTTAGGTTAGGTTAGGTTAGGTTAAGTTAGGTTAGGTTAGGTTAGGTTAAGTTAGGTTAGGTTAGGTTAGGTTAGGTTAAGTTAGGCTAGGTTAGGTTAGGTTAGGTTAAGTTAGGCTAGGTTAGGTTAGGTTAGGTTAAGTTAGGCTAGGTTAGGTTAGGTTAGGTTAAGTTAGGTTAGGTTAGGTTAAGTTAGGTTAGGTTAAGTTAGGTTAAGTTAGGTTAGGTTAGGTTAGGTTAAGTTAGGTTAAGTTATGTTAGGTTAGGTTAGGTTAAGTTAGGTTAGGTTAGGTTAGGTTAGGTTAGGTTAGGTTAGGTTAGGTTAGGTTAAGTTAGGTTAAGTTAGGTTAGGTTAGGTTAGGTTAAGTTAGGTTAAGTTAGGTTAGGTTAGGTTAGGTTAAGTTAGGTTAGGTTAGGTTAGGTTAAGTTAGGTTAGGTTAGGTTAGGTTAGGTTAGGTTAGGTTAGGTTAGGTTAGGTTAGGTTAGGTTAAGTTAGGTTAGGTTAGGTTAAGTTAGGTTAGGTTAAGTTAGGTTAGGTTAGGTTAGGTTAGGTTAAGTTAGGTTAGGTTAGGTTAGGTTAGGTTAGGTTAGGTTAGGTTAGGTTAGGTTAGGTTAAGTTAGGTTAGGTTAGGTTAAGTTAGGTTAGGTTAGGTTAGGTTAGGTTAAGTTAGGTTAGGTTAGGTTAAGTTAGGTTAGGTTAAGTTAGGTTAGGTTAGGTTAAGTTAGGTTAGGTTAGGTTAGGTTAGGTTAGGTTAAGTTAGGTTAGGTTAAGTTAGGTTAGGTTAGGTTAGGTTAGGTTAAGTTAGGTTAGGTTAGGTTAGGTTAGGTTAGGTTAGGTTAGGTTAGGTTAGGTTAGGTTAAGTTAGGTTAGGTTAGGTTAAGTTAGGTTAGGTTAGGTTAGGTTAGGTTAAGTTAGGTTAGGTTAGGTTAAGTTAGGTTAGGTTAAGTTAGGTTAGGTTAGGTTAAGTTAGGTTAGGTTAGGTTAGGTTAGGTTAAGTTAGGTTAGGTTAGGTTAGGTTAGGTTAGGTTAGGTTAGGTTAGGTTAGGTTAGGTTAAGTTAGGTTAGGTTAGGTTAAGTTAGGTTAGGTTAGGTTAGGTTAGGTTAAGTTAGGTTAGGTTAGGTTAAGTTAGGTTAGGTTAAGTTAGGTTAGGTTAGGTTAAGTTAGGTTAGGTTAGGTTAGGTTAGGTTAAGTTAGGTTAGGTTAGGTTAGGTTAGGTTAGGTTAGGTTAGGTTAGGTTAGGTTAGGTTAAGTTAGGTTAGGTTAGGTTAGGTTAGGTTAAGTTAGGTTAGGTTAGGTTAGGTTAGGTTAGGTTAAGTTAGGTTAGGTTAAGTTAGGTTAGGTTAGGTTAGGTTAGGTTAGGTTAGGTTAAGTTAGGTTAGGTTAGGTTAAGTTAGGTTAGGTTAGGTTAGGTTAGGTTAGGTTAAGTTAGGTTAGGTTAGGTTAAGTTAGGTTAGGTTAGGTTAGGTTAAGTTAGGTTAGGTTAGGTTAAGTTAGGTTAGGTTAGGTTAGGTTAGGTTAGGTTAGGTTAGGTTAGGTTAGGTTAGGTTAAGTTAGGTTAAGTTAGGTTAGGTTAGGTTAAGTTAGGTTAGGTTAAGTTAGGTTAGGTTAGGTTAGGTATCAAGCTATCAAACATTTATTTCACCTTTTTGATAATATTACCATGTTATTAATTAAACCGAAGATATTAGATGATTATACTATTATCATATTCATCTTTCATATGTTTGCAGTTTTATCTAATAAGAATTGGGTATATGTATTCACATATGTGTTGTAGTAGTCTCATTGATATGTATAAGTACGGATCTATTATTAGATAGTTTAAGAGTATTACTAGTTTGTGACGTCTGACGTTGGCGCTAAATATTAATTACATCACCTGATACAACTTGACCAATGGGTGTAGCGGGATTGTGTAGGCAGTGTCTCGCCTGCGTTGAGAGAACGTCCATACTCACATAAAAAAAAAATCTCTAGCTGTACTTACGGTACGAAGCATTGGAGGGTTGAACTTAGCATTCACATGTAGTTGGGTTACCAGTGTATGAGGAGGAATCTATACCCAAGTGGATTACGACTAAGTTAATTCATTCTACTGTGTATACCAAAACTCTCTTAGGAGACATTAAAATCCCAGCGTACTAGATTTTTTAAGACTGTCAGAACAACGTGTTATACTATTATGTCTGTGTTAAGTGAATTACGTTGAATCTGTGTAATGTAACGTCTTGTACAGATTATAATAACTTAATAAGTCCGGTTATTTCGAGACTAAGTATGTGAAAGTAATGTAATTCTCTGACAAAAACTTAAAGGTACCAAACAGTTCATCTTCACTGGTTCCTCACTGCGTGTCACTGGTTCCTCACTGCGTGTCACTGGTTCCTCACTGCGTGTCACTGGTTCCTCACTGCGTGTCACTGGTTCCTCACTGCGTGTCACTGGTTCCTCACTGCGTGTGTCACTGGTTCCTCACTGCGTGTCACTGGTTCCTCACTGCGTGTCACTGGTTCCTCACTGCGTGTCACTGGTTCCTCACTGCGTGTCACTGGTTCCTCACTGCGTGTCACTGGTTCCTCACTGCGTGTCACTGGTTCCTCACTGCGTGTCACTGGTTCCTCACTGCGTGTCACTGGTTCCTCACTGCGTGTCACTGGTTCCTCACTGCGTGTCACTGGTTCCTCACTGCGTGTCACTGGTTCCTCACTGCGTGTCACTGGTTCCTCACTGCGTGTCACTGGTTCCTCACTGCGTGTCACTGGTTCCTCACTGCGTGTCACTGGTTCCTCACTGCGTGTCACTGGTTCCTCACTGTGTGTCACTGGTTCCTCACTGCGTGTCATTGGTTCCTCACTGCGTGTCACTGGTTCCTCACTGCGTGTCATTGGTTCCTCACTGCGTGTCATTGGTTCCTCACTGCGTGTCATTGGTTCCTCACTGTGTGTCACTGGTTCCTCACTGCGTGTCATTGGTTCCTCACTGCGTGTCACTGGTTCCTCACTGCGTGTCACTGGTTCCTCACTGTGTGTCACTGGTTCCTCACTGCGTGTCACTGGTTCCTCACTGCGTGTCACTGGTTCCTCACTGCGTGTCACTGGTTCCTCACTGCGTGTCACTGGTTCCTCACTGCGTGTCATTGGTTCCTCACTGCGTGTCATTGGTTCCTCACTGCGTGTCACTAGTTCCTCACTGCGTGTCATTGGTTCCTCACTGCGTGTCATTGGTTCCTCACTGCGTGTCATTGGTTCCTCACTGCGTGTCATTGGTTCCTCACTGCGTGTCACTGGTTCCTTACTGCGTGTCATTGGTTCCTCACTGCGTGTCACTGGTTCCTCACTGCGTGTCATTGGTTCCTCACTGCGTGTCATTGGTTCCTCACTGCGTGTCATTGGCTCCTCACTGCATGTCATTGGTTCCTCACTGCGTGTCATTGGTTCCTCACTGCGTGTCATTGGTTCCTCACTGCGTGTCATTGGTTCCTCACTGCGTGTCACTGATTTCTCACTGTGTGTCACTGGTTCCTCACTGCGTGTCACTGGTTCCTCACTGTGTGTCACTGATTCCTCACTGCGTGTCACTGGTTCCTCACTGCGTGTCACTGATTCCTCACTGCGTGTCAATGGTTCCTCAATGCGTGTCACTGGTTCCTCACTGTGTGTCACTGGTTCCTCACTGCGTGTCACTGGTTCCTCACTGTGTGTGTCACTGGTTCCTCACTGCGTGTCACTGGTTCCTCACTTCGTGTCACTGGTTCCTCACTGTGTGTGTCACTGGTTCCTCACTGTGTATGTCACTGGTTCCTCACTGTGTGTGTCACTGGTTCCTCACTGCGTGTCACTGGTTCCTCACTGCGTGTCACTGGTTCCTCACTGCGTGTCACTGGTTCCTCACTGCGTGTCATTGGTTCCTCACTGGGAGTCACTGGTTCCTCACTGCTTGTCATTGGTTCCTCACTGCGTGTCACTGGTTCCTCACTGTGTGTGTCACTGGTTCCTAACTGTGTGTGTCACTGGTTCCTCACTGTGTGTGTCACTGGTTCCTCACTGTGTGTGTCACTGGTTCCTCACTGTGTGTGTCACTGGTTCCTCACTGTGTGTGTCACTGGTTCCTCACTGTGTGTGTCACTGGTTCCTCACTGTGTGTGTCACTGGTTCCTCATTGTGTGTGTCACTGGTTCCTCACTGTGTGTGTCACTGGTTCCTCACTGCGTGTCACTGGTTCCTCACTGCGTGTCACTGGTTCCTCACTGCGTGTCACTGGTTCCTCACTGCGTGTCACTGGTTCCTCACTGCGTGTCACTGGTTCCTCACTGCGTGTCACTGGTTCCTCACTGCGTGTCACTGGTTCCTCACTGCGTGTCACTGGTTCCTCACTGTGTGTGTCACTGGTTCCTCACTGCGTGTCACTGGTTCCTCACTGCGTGTCACTGGTTCCTCACTGCGTGTCACTGGTTCCTCACTGCGTGTCACTGGTTCCTCACTGCGTGTCACTGGTTCCTCACTGCGTGTCACTGGTTCCTCACTGTGTGTGTCACTGGTTCCTCACTGCGTGTCAATGGTTCCTCACTGCGTGTCACTGGTTCCTCACTGCGTGTCACTGGTTCCTCACTGCGTGTCACTGGTTCCTCACTGTGTTTGTCACTGGTTCCTCACTGCGTGTCACTGGTTCCTCACTGTGTGTGTCACTGGTTCCTCACTGCGTGTCACTGGTTCCTCACTGCGTGTCACTGGTTCCTCACTGTGTGTCACTGGTTCCTCACTGTGTGTGTCACTGGTTCCTCACTGCGTGTCACTGGTTCCTCACTGCGTGTCACTGGTTCCTCACTGCGTGTCACTGGTTCCTCACTGCGTGTCACTGGTTCCTCACTGCGTGTCACTGGTTCCTCACTGCGTGTCACTGGTTCCTCACTGCGTGTCACTGGTTCCTCACTGCGTGTCACTGGTTCCTCACTGCGTGTCACTGGTTCCTCACTGCGTGTCACTGGTTCCTCACTGCGTGTCATTGGTTCCTCACTGCGTGTCACTGGTTCCTCACTGCGTGTCACTGGTTCCTCACTGTGTGTCACTGGTTCCTCACTGTGTGTCACTGGTTCCTCACTGCGTGTCACTGGTTCCTCACTGCGTGTCACTGGTTCCTCACTGTGTGTCACTGGTTCCTCACTGCGTGTCACTGGTTCCTCACTGCGTGTCACTGGTTCCTCACTGCGTGTCACTGGTTCCTCACTGTGTGTCACTGGTTCCTCACTGCGTGTCACTGGTTCCTCATTGCGTGTCACTGGTTCCTCACTGCGTGTCACTGGTTCCTCACTGCGTGTCACTGGTTCCTCACTGCGTGTCACTGGTTCCTCACTGCGTGTCACTGGTTCCTCACTGCGTGTCACTGGTTCCTCACTGCGTGTCACTGGTTCCTCACTGCGTGTCACTGGTTCCTCACTGCTTGTCATTGGTTCCTCACTGCGTGTCACTGGTTCCTCACTGCGTGTCACTGGTTCCTCACTGCGTGTCACTGGTTCCTCACTGCATGTCACTGGTTCCTCACTGCTTGTCATTGGTTCCTCACTGCGTGTCACTGGTTCCTCACTGTGTGTCACTGGTTCCTCACTGTGTTTGTCACTGGTTCCTCACTGCGTGTCACTGGTTCCTCACTGCGTGTCACTGGTTCCTCACTGCGTGTCACTGGTTCCTCACTGCGTGTCACTGGTTCCTCACTGCGTGTCACTGGTTCCTCACTGCGTGTCACTGGTTCCTCACTGCGTGTCACTGGTTCCTCACTGCGTGTCACTGGTTCCTCACTGCGTGTCATTGGTTCCTCACTGCGTGTCACTGGTTCCTCACTGCGTGTCACTGGTTCCTCACTGTGTGTCACTGGTTCCTCACTGTGTGTCACTGGTTCCTCACTGCGTGTCACTGGTTCCTCACTGCGTGTCACTGGTTCCTCACTGTGTGTCACTGGTTCCTCACTGCGTGTCACTGGTTCCTCACTGCGTGTCACTGGTTCCTCACTGCGTGTCACTGGTTCCTCACTGCGTGTCACTGGTTCCTCACTGCGTGTCACTGGTTCCTCATTGCGTGTCACTGGTTCCTCACTGCGTGTCACTGGTTCCTCACTGCGTGTCACTGGTTCCTCACTGCGTGTCACTGGTTCCTCACTGCGTGTCACTGGTTCCTCACTGCGTGTCACTGGTTCCTCACTGCGTGTCACTGGTTCCTCACTGCGTGTCACTGGTTCCTCACTGCTTGTCATTGGTTCCTCACTGCGTGTCACTGGTTCCTCACTGCGTGTCACTGGTTCCTCACTGCGTGTCACTGGTTCCTCACTGCGTGTCACTGGTTCCTCACTGCTTGTCATTGGTTCCTCACTGCGTGTCACTGGTTCCTCACTGTGTGTCACTGGTTCCTCACTGCGTGTCACTGGTTCCTCACTGTGTGTCACTGGTTCCTCACTGTGTGTCACTGGTTCCTCACTGCGTGTCACTGGTTCCTCACTGCGTGTCACTGATTCCTCACTGCGTGTCACTGGTTCCTCACTGTGTGTCACTGGTTCCTCACTGCGTGTCACTGGTTCCTCAATGCGTGTCACTGGTTCCTCACTGCATGTCACTGGTTCCTCACTGCGTGTCACTGGTTCCTCACTGCGTGTCAATGGTTCCTCACTGCGTGTCACTGGTTCCTCACTGCGTGTCACTGGTTCCTCACTGCGTGTCACTGGTTCCTCACTGCTTGTCATTGGTTCCTCACTGCGTGTCACTGGTTCCTCACTGCGTGTCACTGGTTCCTCACTGCGTGTCACTGGTTCCTCACTGCGTGTCACTGGTTCCTCACTGCTTGTCATTGGTTCCTCACTGCGTGTCACTGGTTCCTCACTGTGTGTCACTGGTTCCTCACTGCGTGTCACTGGTTCCTCACTGTGTGTCACTGGTTCCTCACTGTGTGTCACTGGTTCCTCACTGCGTGTCACTGGTTCCTCACTGCGTGTCACTGATTCCTCACTGCGTGTCACTGGTTCCTCACTGTGTGTCACTGGTTCCTCACTGCGTGTCACTGGTTCCTCAATGCGTGTCACTGGTTCCTCACTGCATGTCACTGGTTCCTCACTGCGTGTCACTGGTTCCTCACTGCGTGTCAATGGTTCCTCACTGCGTGTCACTGGTTCCTCACTGCGTGTCACTGGTTCCTCACTGCGTGTCACTGGTTCCTCACTGCGTGTCACTGGTTCCTCACTGCGTGTCACTGGTTCCTCACTGCGTGTCACTGGTTCCTCACTGCGTGTCACTGGTTCCTCACTGCGTGTCACTGGTTCCTCACTGCGTGTGTCACTGGTTCCTCACTACGTGTCACTGGTTCCTCACTGCGTGTCACTGAATCTTGGCGGAATCTTCAACCCGTATCCCGTCTCCTGACCTAGCAACCTGTTGATGGATTTCTGTCATTGGGTCATCCGAGAAAGGTCTCCCCATATTGTATGAGCCCGGTCCCCTGTACGCTCAATGCACGCGACAGGAGTAGTGCAGAGTGAGGCAGTTATATTAGCGTCAAAGATTTTTAAGTGAATCAGAAATAGATATTCAATAGCTATGGCGAGGTATAAAAGGCATAGCTCAAAGCACATCAAGATTTTCCATTAATAATCACCAACTCTGAAGCCAAGCTGATGAGGCATTCTCTTGTTCTTTCAGAGAAATCGATATCGCAAAATGCAGAAGAACATTAAGTTTGAAACCGCTCGGACGTTGCATTATAAACTTGTAATTATAAAATTGATAAAAAAAATACCGCATGAAAAAAAAACAGTTTTATTTTCCCAAATTTCTTCCTTAAAACGGCGTATTGGGAGGTGAACAAACCGGAATTATCCCCAACTTCGTTAACTTAACCACTTTTTAAGTTAAAAGTAACTTAGTTACTTATGCTTTGGTTACATAATATTCAGAGTTTTGACATCGGTGGTGAGGTCACATAGATGTTATGGACACACACATGAAACTCACATTACGTAGAGTTAACTTAAGATAATCCAGTAGAGTCCAACACTGTGACTTATTTCTCACCGGAAGAAACAGTATCCGATTAATTCACGGAAAGTAATTTGATTAATATAATGAGCACATTAAAACTGACAACCTAAAATGAAGGCAAAGCTTCCTTTGAGGCCAACACATCAGCACTAAAAGTTTGAAGCCGTTCGGAAGAAGTATTCTCCAGTTATTACAAAGAATCCAACAAAACGTGCACCTACACAATATTCAACCCAAACGCGTTTTACCAGCAATTAAAGATTTATGCCTCTCAGAATCGGCTTATTTTAATGATGGGGAAGCGCTAACCCCGTAGGCGTCCCATAGCTACTGGAATATGGCAAGCGTTCATATTCGATCCAAGGAAAAGGGAGGATAAATCTAGTTCCTTGGATCAAGAGCCTGTCACCGGTATCAAAGCACCCTCCTAGAGGAAGCCCACTTCAAATATTACTATATAATTCCGAGGTTAAAATTTGGTACCCTAACACCTAGACAGAAGAATGTATGTAGATAACGAGTTGGGAAGAGGAGGAGCAGGAGGAGTTTGAGGTAGTCATTCCCTCAGCCTGGAGATGCTGTGTTCAATCCACTAATTTCGAGAAATGTACACCATAGGTTAGGTAAGGTTCGTCAGGAAACAGGACAAGTATTTCCTGACGCGGGTCTTAGTCATATGATGACCTACAGCTAGAGCTTTCAGTCATCTGACCGAGGCCTTCCGCTGGCTTACCAGTCCACCCCTTTAAAAATTATAGTTACAATTACAACCTTTAGATACTACTGTGTACCTCTAATACAACATATGCACGGAGAAGTGACTTATACACCGCAGTCAGGTGAGGTGCAGCAGCAGGTGGCGGCGTCACCAGTGGACAAATCCACTAGCATATGTAGGTCAAGGCTATCGTATAAGTAACATCTACGATAGCTTCACGTGGAGCTTTCATAACCTGATGGGAAGGGAAACATAATTAGTTAACACAACATTTTCCCCCGACCTTTTGAGGGTTGCATGCAATAATGATCATTAGGGCAGTGACGTAATTATGCACAGTAATACTCATTACGCAACGACGCAGTTATGCGCAGCAATGCTGTTAACGCAATGACGCAGATATATGCAGTTGACTAATTACGCAATGACGCAGCTGTGCTGTTTATGCAATGACGCAAACATACGCAGCTGCGTTAATTACGCAGTAATACAAAATAAGTCATTACGCAATGACGTAATTATGAGCAATAGTGCTGGTTACGAAATGACGCAATTATACGCAGTTGCGTTATTTACTCAATAGCATATAAATACGCAGTTGCGTTAATTACCCACACAAATATACACATTTGCGTCAATTACACAATAACGCAAATATACGCACTTGCGTCAATTGCGCAATGACGCAAATATACGCACTTGCGTTAATTACGCAATGACGCAAATATACGCATTTGCGTCAATTGCGCAATGACGCAAATATACGCACTTGCGTTAATTACGCAATGACGCAAATATATATATATAATAACAAAAGCTCTTGCAAACATAACAATAATCGCTCAAAGGAATACTTGCTTTCATCTCGCCGACAACAACCAAAAATATTGGTTAATATCCCATTAGTGATATTCCCAGTGAGTTGCCAATGTTATCAGTTTGCGTCAGGGCGTAAAAATTGGTGATTTTGCATCTGCGTTTAATATCTGGGCGTAAATAGTGTACTCACTTAGTTGTGGTTGCAGGGGTCGAGTCACAGCTCCTGGCCCCGCCTCTTCACTGGCTGCTACTACGTCACTCTGCTTGCTCCATGAGCTATATCATGCCTCTTCTTAAAGCTATGTATGGATCCTGCCTCCACCACATCACTTCCCAGACCCTGTCACTTCCTGACAGCTCTGTAACTGAAGAAATACTTCCTAACATCCCTGTGACTCATTTGAGTCTTCAACTTCCAACTGTGACCCCTTGTTGCTGTGTCTCATCTCTGGAACATCCTGTCTCTGTCCAGCTCGTCGATTCCTCTCAGTATTTTATATGTCGTTATCATATCCCCCCCTATTTCTCCTGTCCTTCAGTGTTGCCAGGTCAATTTCCCTCTCCTCGTAGGACATACCCCAAGGCTCCGGAACTAATCCTGTTGCAAACCTTTGCACTTTCTCTAGTTTCTTTACGTGCTTGGCTAGGTGTAGGTTCCAAACTGGTGCTGCATACTTCAATATGGGCCTAACGTCCACGGTGTACAGGGTCCTGAACGATCCTTTATTAAGATGTCGGAATGTTGTTCTGAGGTTTGCTAGGCGCTCATATGCTGCAGCAGTTATTTGGTTGATGTGCGCTTCAGGAGATGTGCCTGGTGTTATACTCACCCCAAGATCTTTTTCCTTGAGTGAGGTTTGTAGGCTCTGGTCCCCCAAGACTGTACTCCGTCTGCGGTCTTCTTTGTTCTTCCCCAATCTTCATGACTTTGCATTTGGCGGGGTTGAACTCCAGGAACCAGTTGCTGGGCCAGGCCTTCAGCCTGTTCAGATCCCTTTGTAGTTCTGCATGGTCCTCGTCCGATTGGATTCTTCTCATCAACTTCGCATCATATGCAACAGGGACACTTCGGAGTCATTTCCTTCCGTCATGTCATTCACAAATACCAGAAAGAGCACCGGTCCTAGGACTGACAATCTCTTATGTGGAACCGTGTCAAACGCCTTCTTACAGCCCAAGAAAATGCAGTCAACCCACCCCTCTCTCTCTCTCTTGCCTTACTGCTGTCACCCTGTCATAGAACTCCAATAGGTTTGTGACACAGGATTTCCCGTCCCTGAAACCGCGCTGGTTGTCGTTGATAAGCTCATTCTTTCTATGTGTTCCACCACTCTTCTGATAATCTTCTCCATGACTTTGCATACTATACATGTCAGTGATACTGGTCTGTAGTTTAATGCTTTGTGTCTGTCGCCCTGTTTCGATAGATGCATTGAATATTGTTGTTAGGGGGTACACATAGCGCCTCTGCTCCCTCTCTCAGGACCCATGGAGAGATGTTATCCGGCCCCATTACGTTTGAGGTATCTAGCTCAATCAGAAGCCTCTTCACTTCTTACTCGGTTGTATGTATTGTGTCCAGCACTTGGTGGTGTACCCCACCTCTCAGTCTTTCTGGAGTCCCTTCTGTCTCCTCTGTCAACGCTTTATTGAATCTTATGTTGAGCTCCTCACATACTTCTCGGTCGTTTCTTGTGATCTCTTGTCCTTCCTTCCTCAGCATAATTACCTGGTCATTGACTGTTGTTTTCCTCCTGATGTGGCTGTACAACAGCTTCGGGTCAGATTTGGCTATCTCTGCTATGTCATTTTTATATTAACGTTGGGCCTCCCTTCTTACCTGTGCATATTTATTTCTAGCTCTACGACTTGTGTGTGTGTGCGTATGTGTGTGTGAGTGTGTGTGTGTGTGTGTGTGTGTGTGTGTGTGTGTGTGTGTGTGTGTATGTGTGTGTGTGTGTGTGTGTGTGTGTGTGTGTGTGTGTGTGTGTGTGTGTGTGTGTGTGTGTGTGTGTGTGTGTGCGTGTGAGTGTGTGTGTGTGTGTGTACTCACCTAGTTATACTCACCTAGTTGAGGTTGCAGGGGTCGAGTCCGAGCTCCTGGCCCCGCCTCTTCACTGGTCGCTACTAGGTCACTCTCCCTGAACCGTGAGCTTTATCATACCTCTGCTTAAAGCTATGTATGGATCCTGCCTCCACTACATCGCTTCCCAAACTATTCCACTTACTGACTACTCTGTGGCTGAAGAAATACTTCCTAACATCCCTGTGATTCATCTGTGTCTTCAACTTCCAACTGTGTACTCTTGTTACTGTGTCCAGTCTCTGGAACATCCTGTCTTTGTCCACCTTGTCAATTCCTATCAGTATTTTGTATGTCGTTATCATGTCCCCCCTATCTCTCCTGTCCTCCAGTGTCGTCAGGTCGATTTCCCTTAACCTCTCCTCGTAGGACATACCTCTTAGCTCTGGGACTAGTCTTGTTGCAAACCTTTGCACTTTCTCTAGTTTCTTTACGTGCTTGGCTAGGTGTGGGTTCCAAACTGGTGCCGCATACTCCAATATGGGCCTAACGTACACGGTATACAGGGTCCTGAACGATTCCTTAGTAAGGTGTCGGAATGCTGTTCTGAGGTTTGCTAGGCGCCCATATGCTACAGCCGTTATTTGGTTGATGTGCGCTTCAGGAGATGTGCCTGGTGTTATACTCACCCCAAGATCTTTTTCCTTGAGTGAGGTTTGTAGTCTCTAGCCCCCTAGACTGTACTCCGTCTGTGGTCTTCATTGCCCTTCCCCAATCTTCATGACTTTGCACTTGGTGGGATTGAATTCCAGGAGCCAATTGCTGGACCAGGTCTGCAGCCTGTCCAGATCCCTTTGTAGCTCTCCTTGGTCTTCGATCGAGTGAATTCTTCTCATCATCTTCACGTCATCTGCAAACAGGGACACCTCAGAGTCTATTCCTTCAGTCATGTCGTTCACAAATAGCAGAAACAGCACTGGTCCTAGGACTGACCCCTGTGGGACCCAGCTGGTCACAGGTGCCCACTCTGACACCTCGCCACGTACCATGACTCGCTGCTGTCTTCCTGACAAAAATTTCCTGACCCATTGTAGTGCCTTCCCTGTTATCCCTGCTTGGTCCTCCAGTTTTTGCACTAATCTCTTGTGTGGAACTGTGTCAAACGCCTTCTTGCAGTCCAAGAATATGCAATCCACCCACCCCTCTCTCTCTTGTCTTACTGCTATCACCATGTCATGGAACTCCAGTAGGTTTGTGACACAGGATTTCCCGTCCCTGAAACCATGTTAGTTGCTGTTGATGAGATCATTCCTTTCTAGGTGTTCCACCACTCTTCTCCTGATAATCTTCTACATGATTTTGCATACTATACATGTCAGTGACACTGGTCTGTAGTTTAGTGCTTCATGTCTGTCTCCTTTTTTAAAGATTGGGACCACATTTGCTGTCTTCCATGCCTCAGGCAATCTCCCTGTTTCGATAGATGTATTGAATATTGTTCTTAGGGGTACACATAGCGCCTCTGCTCCCTCTCTCAGGACCCATGGGGAGATTTTATCTGGC
>NC_091299.1:19242930-19320430 GCF_038502225.1 Cherax quadricarinatus | reverse complement strand
TGCAATCTCCCCACCCCTCATTCAGAGTGCAGGTACTGTGCTGCAGTCTCCCCGCCCCTCATTCAGAGTGCAGGTACTGTGCTGCAACCTCCCCGCCCCTAATTCAGAGTGCAGGTACTGTGCTGCAATCTCCCCGCAACTCATTCAAAATGAAGGTACTGTGCTGCAATCTCCCCGCCCCTCATTCAGAGCACAGGTACTGTGCTGCAACCTCCCCGCCCCTCATTCAGAGTGAAGGTTCTGTGCTGCAATCTCCCCGCAATTCATTCAGAGTGCAGGTACTGTGCTGCAACCTCTCCGCCCCTCATTCAGAGTGCAGGTACTATGCTGCAACCTCCCCGCCCCTCATTCAGAGTGAAGGTACTGTGCTGCAACCTCGCGGCCCCTCATTCAGAGTGAAGGTTCTGTGCTGCAATCTCCCCGCCCCTCATTCAGAGTGCAGGTACTGTGCTGCAATCTCCCCGCCCCTCATTCAGAGTGAAGGTACTGTGCTGCAATCTCCCCGCCCCTCATTCAGAGTGAAGGTACTGTGCTGCAATCTCCCCGCCCCTCATTCAGAGTGCAGGTACTGTGCTGCAACCTCCCCGCCCCTCATTCAGAGTGCAGGTACTGTGCTGCAACCTCCCCGCCCCTCATTCAGAGTGAAGGTTCTGTGCTGCAATCTCCCCGCAGCTCATTCAGAGCGCAGGTACTGTTCTGCAATCTCCCCGCCCCTCATTCAGAGTGAAGGTTCTGTGCTGCAATCTCCCCGCAGCTCATTCAGAGTGCAGGTACTGTGCTGCAACCTCCCCGCCCCTCATTCAGAGTGAAGGTTCTGTGCTGCAATCTCCCCGCAGCTCATTCAGAGTGAAGGTACTGTGCTGCAATCTCCCCGCCCCTCATTCAGAGTGCAGGTAGTGTGCTGCAACCTTCTCGCCCCTCATTCAGAGTGCAGGTACTGTGCTGCAATCTCACCGCCCCTCACTCAGAGTGCAGATACTGTGCTGCAATCTCCCCGCCCCTCATTCAGAGTGCAGGTACTGTGCTGCAGTCTCCCCGCCTTTCATTCAGAGTGCAGGTACTGTGCTGCAACCTCCTCGCCCCTAATTCAGAGTGCAGGCACTGTGCTGCAACCTCCCCGCCCCTCATTCAGAATGAAGGTACTGTGCTGCAATCTCCCCGCGCCTCATTCAGAGCGCAGGTACTGTGCTGCAACCTCCCCGCCCCTCATTCAGAGCGCAGGTACTGTGCTGCAACCTCCCCGCTCCTTATTCAGAGTGAAGGTTCTGTGCTGCAATCTCCCCACAACTCATTCAGAGTGCAGGTACTGTGCTGCAATCTCCCCGCCCCTCATTCAGAGTGAAGATACTGTGCTGCAATCTCCCCGCCCCTCATTCAGAGTGAAGATACTGTGCTGCAATCTCCCCGCAACTCATTCAGAGTGGAGGTACTGTGCTGCAACCTCCCCGCCCCTCATTCAGAGTGAAGGTTCTGTGCTGCAATCTCCTCGCCCCTCATTCAGAGTGAAGATACTGTGCTGCAATCTCCCCGCAACTCATTCAGAGTGGAGGTACTGTGCTGCAACCTCCCCGCCCCTCATTCAGAGTGAAGGTTCTGTGCTGCAATCTCCCCGCAACTCATTCAGAGTGCAGGTACTGTGCTGCAACCTCTCCGCCCCTCATTCAGAGTGCAGGTACTGTGCTGCAATCTCCTCGCCCCTCATTCAGAGTGAAGATACTGTGCTGCAATCTCCCCGCCCCTCATTCAGAGTGCAGGTACTGTGCTGCAACCTCCCCGCCCCTCATTCAGAGTGCAGGCACTGAGCTGCAAACTCCCCGCCCCTCATTCAGAGTGCAGGTACTGTGCTGCAACCTCTCCGCCCCTCATTCAGAGTGAAGGTTCTGTGCTCCAATCTCCCCGCCCCTCATTCAGAGTGCAGGTACTGTGCTGTAACCTCTCCGCCCCTCATTCAGAGTGCAGGTACTGTGCTGCAATCTCCCCGTTCCTCATTCAGAGTGAAGGTACTGTGCTGCAATCTCCCCGTCCCTCATTCAGAGTGCAGGTACTGTGCTGCAATCTCCCCGCCCCTCATTCAGAGTGCAGGTACCGTGCTGCAACCTCAACGCCCCTCATTCAGAGTGCACGCACTGTGCTGCAATCTCCCCGTTCCTCCTCCAGAGTGCAGGTACTGTGCTGTAACCTCCTCGTCCCTCATTCAGAGTGCACGCATTGTGCTGCAACCTCCCCGCCCCTCATTCAGAGTGCAGGTACTGTGCTGCAATCTCCCCGTCCCTCATTCAGAGTGCAGGTACTATGCTGCAACCTCCCCGCCCCTCATTCAGAGTGCGGGTACTATGCTGCAACCTCCCCGCCCCTCATTCAGATGCGGGTACTATGCTGCAACCTTCCCGCCCCTCATTCAGAGTGAAGGTACTGTGCTGCAACCTCACCGCACCTCATTCAGAGTGCAGGTACTGTGTTGCAACCTCCCCGCCCCTCGTTTAGAGTGCAGTCATTGCGCTGCAACCTCACCGCACCTCATTCAGAGTGCAGGTACTATGCTGCAACCTCCCCGCCCCTCATTCAGAGTGCGGGTACTATGCTGCAACCTTCCCGCCCCTCATTCAGAGTGAAGGTACTGTGCTGCAACCTCACCGCCCCTCATTCAGAGTGCAGGTACTGTGGTGCAACCTCCCCGCCCCTCCTTCTGAGTGCAGGCATTGTGCTGCAAGAGTCGATATGCGTCCTGGGAGATATATTAAGTATAATATTCACCCCTAGATCTATTTTTTGCGACGTTTCGCCCGCTGTGCCAGAGTTTGTGATATGCTTTCTGTTATTACAAATAATCGCTTGGACAGGTAGTGTTCACTGGGACAGCGACGCAACATTGACAGTTCTTATGAGTCGCCAGTAAACTGGGAGACGGCCAATTTAGGGCGACCTGAAAGTAAGTGACTCTCAGGTGACGCTCAGTGCAGGTTCCATAGGAAAAGGTGTAATCCAGATGACTTCCCGGCGACTAGCGACTAAGAGCGACTGTTGTTAGCGAAGTAGGTTCCCAGGTGACTTGAAAACCATCAAAATATACATTACCAAGCTGACGCCGAGACTCCTATTTGACATTTAGATCGTTTCTCCTCACCCATGCAAAAAAAAAAAAAAAAAAAAAAGATGGTGTTGGGGGTGGGGGGGGGGAAGAGATGGCAGTGGAGGAGGTGGGGAAGGTGGGGAAGGTGGGGAAGGTGGGGGGGGGAATTATAACCACTGCAACTGATGCCTTCTCTCCAAATTTAGCCACAGGAATTTCCCCTCCTCATGCCTCTGGCCTCTTCATCTTACACGGCTCGCTATTTCCGCTCCTCACATCAACACATTCCTGGGCCAGGACATCAACACATTCCTGGGCCAGGACATCAACACATTCCTGGGCCAGGACATCAACACATTCCTGGGCCAGCACATCAACACATTCCTGGGCCAGGACATCAACACATTCCTGGGCCAGGACATCAACACATTCCTGGGCCAGCACATCAACACATTCCTGGGCCAGCACATCAACTCATTCCTGGGCCAGCACATCAACACATTCTTGGGCCAGCACATCAACACATTTCTGAGCCAGCACATCAACACATTCCTGGGCCAGCACATCAACACATTCCTGGGCCAGGACATCAACACATTCCTGGGCCAGCACATCAACACATTCCTGGGCCAGCACATCAACACATTCCTGGGCCAGCACATCAACACATTCTTGGGCCAGCACATCAACACATTTCTGAGCCAGCACATCAACACATTCCTGGGCCAGCACATCAACACATTCCTGGGCCAGGACATCAACACATTCCTGGGCCAGCACATCAACACATTCCTGGGCCAGCACATCAACACATTCCTGGGCCAGCACATCAACACATTCTTGGGCCAGCACATCAACACATTTCTGAGTCAGCACATCAACACATTCCTGGGCCAGCACATCAACACATTCCTGGGCCAGGACATCAACACTTTCCTGGGCCAGCACATCAACACATTCCTGGGCCAGCACATCAACACATTCCTGGGCCAGGACATCAACACATTCCTGGGCCAGGACATCAACACATTCCTGGGCCAGCACATCAACACATTCCTTGGCCAACACATCAGCACATTCCTGGGCCAGGGCATCAACACATTCCTGGGCCAGGACATCAACACATTCCTGGGCCAGAACATCAACACATTCCTGGGCCAGGACATCAACACATTCCTGGGCCAGGACATCAACACATTCCTGGGCCAGCACATCAGCACATTCCTGGGACAGCACATCAATACATTCCTGAGCCAGCACATCAACACATTCCTGGGCCAGGACATCAACACATTTCTGAGCTAGCACATCAACACATTCCTGGGCCAGCACATTAGCCCATTCCTGGGCCAGCACATTAACACATTCCTGGGCCAGCACATCAACACATTCCTGGGCCAGCACATCAATATATTTCTGAGCTAGCACATCAACACATTCCTGGGCCAGCACTTCAACAAATTCCTGGGCCAGCACATCAACACATTCCTGGGCCAGCACATCAACATATTTCTGAACTAGCACATCAACACATTCCTGGGCCAGCACATCAACACATTCCTGGGTCAGCCAGCACATCAACACATTCCTGGGCCAGCACATCAACATATTCCTGGGCAAGCACATCAACACATTCCTGGGCCAGGACATCAACACATTCCTGGGCCATAACATCAACACATTTCTGGGCCAGCACATCAACACATTCCTTGGCCAGAACATCAACACATTCCTGGGCCATAACATCAACACATTCCTGGGCCAGAACATCAACACATTTCTGGGCCAGCACATCAACATATTCCTGGGCAAGCACATCAACACATTCCTGGGCCAGCACATCAGCACATTTTTGGGCCAGCACATTAGCACATTAGTGGGCCTGCACATCAACACATTTCTGGGCCAGCACATCAACACATTCCTTGGCCAGAACATCAACACATTCCTGGGCCATAACATCAACACATTCCTGGGCCAGAACATCAACATATTTCTGAGCTAGCACATCACATTCCTGGGCCAGCCAGCACATCAACACATTCCTGGGCCAGCACATCAACACATTCCTTGGCAAGCACATCAACACATTCCTGGGCCAGAACATCAACATATTTCTGAGCTAGCACATCACATTCCTGGGCCAGCCAGCACATCAACACATTCCTGGGCCAGCACATCAACATATTCCTGGGCAAGCACATCAACACATTCCTGGGCCAGAACATCAACACATTCCTGGGCCAGTACATCAACACATTCCTGGGCCAGCACACTGACACATTCCTGGGCCAGAGCATCAACACATTCCTGGGCCAGGACATCAACACATTTCTGGGCCAGGACATCAATACATTCCTGGGCCAGCACATCAACACATTCCTGGGCAAGCACATCAACACATTCCTGGGCCAGGACATCAACACATTCCTGGGCCAGAACATCAACATATTTCTGAGCTAGCACATCACATTCCTGGGCCAGCTAGCACATCAGCACATTTCTGGGACAGTCCATCAACACATTCCTGGGCCAGCACATCAACACATTTCTGGGCCAGCACATCAACACATACCTGGGCCAGAACATCAACACATTCCTGGGCCATAACATCAACACATTCCTGGGCCAGTACATCAACACATTCCTGGGCCAGCACATTGACACATTCCTTGGCCAGAACATCAACACATTCCTGGGCCAGGACATCAACACATTCCTGGGCCAGGACATCAACACATTCCTGGGCCAGCACATTGACACATTCCTGGGCCAGAAGATCAACATATTCCTGGGCCATAACATCAACACATTCCTGGGCCAGCACATCAACACATTCCTGGGCCAGCACATTGACACATTCCTGGGCCAGAACATCAACACATTTCTGGGCCAGCATATCAACACATTTCTGGGCCAGAACATCAACGCATTTCTGGGACAGCACATCAGCACATTCCTGGGACAGCACATTGACACATTCCTGGTCCAGCCAGCACATCAAAATATTCCTGGGCCAGCAATTCAAGACAATCCTGGGCCAGAACATCAACACTTCCTGGGCCAAGACATCAACAAATTCCTGGGCCGGCACATCAACACATTCCTGGGCCAGGACATCAAATTATTTCTGGGCCAGGACATCAACACATTCCTGGACCAGCACTTCAACACATTCCTGGGCCAGGACATCAACACATTTCTGGGCCAGCATATCAACACATTTCTGCGCTAGCCCATCAACACATTCCTGGGCCAGCACATCAACACATTCCTGGGCCAGCACATCAACACATTCCTGGGCCAGCCAGCACATCAACACATTCCTGGGCCAGCACATCAACACATTCCTGGGCCAGCACATCAACACATTCCTGGGCCAGCACATCAACACATTCCTGGGCCAGCACATCAACACATTCCTGGGCCAGCCAGCACATCAACACATTCCTGGGCCAGCACCTCAACACATTCCTGGGCCAGCACATCAACACATTTCTGGGCCAGCACATCAACACATTCCTGGGCCAGCACATCAACACATTCCTGGGCCAGCACATCAACACATTCCTGGGCCAGAACATCAGGCTCGCCACATTACTGGAATTCACAGCAGCCATTTATTTATCGGCCCGTATTTACCTAGCTGAGATCGAGGGGAAAGGGGGAGGGGATGGGAAAAGGTTAAGGGGAGAATGGGAGAAGGATGAACTGCAGCTCTGGGACTCCCCTCCCTCTCGACACTAGGACACCTAATGCGACCTACTGTTTGTGGTCACTACTGTTTGTGGTCACTACTGTTTGTGGTCACTACTGTTTGTGGTCACTACTGTTTGTGGTCACTACTGTTTGTGGTCACTACTGTTTGTGGTCACTACTGTTTGTGGTCACTACTGTTTGTGGTCACTACTGTTTGTGGTCACTACTGTTTGTGGTCACTACTGTTTATGGTCACTACTGTTTGTGGTCACTACTGTTTGTGGTCACTACTGTTTGTGGTCACTACTGTTTGTGGTCACTACTGTTTGTGGTCACTACTGTTTGTGGTCACTACTGTTTGTGGTCACTACTGTTTGTGGTCACTACTGTTTGTGGTCACTACTGTTTTTGGTCACTACTGTTTGTGGTCACTACTGTTTGTGGTCACTACTGTTTGTGGTCAATAACTGTACTCGGGAGTTTGTTCCACTCATCCACAACTCTGTTACCAAACCAGTACTTTCCTATATCCTTCCTGAATCTGAATTTTTCCAACTTGAAACCATTGCTGCGAGTCCTGTCTTGGCTGGAATTTTTCAGCACACTATTTACATCCCCTTTATTTATTCCTGTTTTCCATTTATACACCTCGATCATATCCCCCCTAATTCTACGCCTTTCGAGAGAGTGCAGATTCAGGGCCCTCAGTCTATCTTCATAGGTAAGATTTCTGATACATGGGATTATCTTTATCATCCTCCTCTGTACGTTTTCCAGAGCATTTATATCCATTCTGTAATACGGTGAACAGAACTGAGCAGCATAGTCTAAATGAGGCCTAACCAAGGATGTATAGAGTTGAAGAACAACCTGAGGACTTCTATTATTTATACTTCTAGATATGAAGCCAAGAATTCTGTTAGCTTTATTGCGGACACTAATGCACTGTTGTCTTGGTTTTAGATCACTGCTAACCAGAACTCCTAAATCCTTTTCGCAATCAGTAGTATTAAGATCTACATTATTTAGTTTATATGTGGCATGGTTATTTACTTGTCCAACATTTAGAACTTTGCATTTGTCAATATTAAACTGCATCTGCCACTTCTCCGACCATTGCATCAGTTATTCAAATCATCCTGGAGTGCTCTAGTGTCCTCTTCAGAATGAATTGGACGGCCTATTTTGTTGTCATCAGCAAATTTGCTTATGTCGCTATTTATTCCCTCATCTATGTCGTTTGTGTAAATTGTAAACAACAACGGGCCCAAAAACTGACCCCTGAGGAACACCACTTGTGACGTGCCCCCATTCTGATTTCTCCCCATTTATGCAAACTCTCTGCTGCCTATTTGTCAGCCATGCCTCTACCCAGGAAAAAAATTCTCCTCCTATTCCGTGTGCCTTAAGTTTCCTCAACAGCCTCTGGTGTGGAACTCTATTGAAAGCCTTACTGAAGTCCATATACACAATATCATATTCATTACCATGATCTACCTCTTCAAACACCTTAGTGAAAAAAGTTAGTAAATTCGTAAGAGAGGAACATCCCTTTGTAAAACCGTGTTGAGATTCATTAATCAATCTGTGTCTATCAAGATGGCTACGAATTGCTTCGGCAATTACTGATTCCATAAATTTTCCCACTGTGGAGGTAAGGCTTATTGGTCTATAGTTCGAAGCCAAGGACCTGTCACCTGCCTTGTAAATAGGTATTACATTTGCCATTTTCCACTTATCAGGCACTATGCCAGTTTGTAGTGATATGTTAAAAAGATTAGCCAAAGGTATGCTAAGTTGTTCCTCTTTACATTCCTTTAACACCCTTGCAAACAGTTCATCAGGACCTGGGGACTTGTTAGGTTTTAGTTTCTCTATTTGTCTGAGGACCCTGTCACTAGTTAGTTCCTTATCACTGTCAGTGATCTGACCAGAGTTACTCTTAAGTGGGCCAATCTTGTCCCTAATCTTACTTCTGTATACCTGAAAGAATCCTTTTGGGTTAGTCTTTGGATCCCTTGCGACCTTAGCCTCATAATCCCTTTTTTTCTAAATCCATAAATGCAATAAAAACTTCCCTACCTTCATCTAAATACTGTTCACATATATGCTTCAATGTAAACACTTGATCTACACATCCCCTACCCACTCTGAAGCCTCCTTGCTCATCTGCAATCCTGCATTCTGTCTTACGTCTAATTCTTTCAGTAATAACCCTACCGTACACTTTTCCTGGTATACTCAGTAAACTTATTCCTCTATAATTTTTACACTCTCTTTTGTCCCCTTCCCTTTATATAAAGGGATTATACATGCTCTCTGCCAATCCCTAGGTACCTTCCCCTCTTTCATACATTTATTAAACAAAAATACCAACCACTTCAACACCATATCACCCCCTGGTTTTAACATTTCTGTCATGATCCCGTCAGTTCCAGCTGCTTTAACCCCTTTCATTCTACGTAATGCCTCACGCACCTCCCCCACTCACATCCTGCTCTTCTTCACTACTAAAAGATGATATACCTCCCTGGCCAGTGCATGAAATCACCACCTCCCTTTATTCGTCGACATTTAAAAGTTCCTCAAAATATTCTAGCCATCTACCCAAAACCTCCATCTCCCCATCTACTAACTCTCCTACTCTGTTTTTAGGTGACAAATCCATTCGTTCCCTAGGCTTTCTTAACTTGTTTAACTCCAAAAATTTTTTCTTATTTTCATTAAAATTTCTTGACAGTGCCTCTCCCACTCTATCATCTGCTCTCCTTTTGCACTCTCTCACCACTCTCTTCACCTTCCTTTTACTCTCCATATACTATACTTTTCTTATAACACTTCTGCTTAGTAAAAACCTCTTTCTCTTTTTCTCTCTTTCTCTTTTATCACACCCTTTACTTCATCATTTCACCAATTACTCCTCTTTCCTCCTGCATTCATCCTCCTATAACCACAAACTTCTGCCCCACATTCTAATACTACATTCTTAAAACTATTCCAACCTTCTTCAACCCCCCCACTACTCATACTTGCACCAGCCCACATTTCTGCCAATAGTTGCTTATATTTCACCCGAACTTCCTCCTCCCTTAGTTTATACACTTTCACCTCTTACTTGTTGTTGCCATTTTCCTCTTGTCCCATTTACTTCTTACTCTAACTGTAGCTACAACTAAATAATGATCCGATACATCAGTTGCCCCTCTATAAATGTGTACGTTTATATATATATATATATATATATATATATATATATATATATATATATATATATATATATATATATATATATATATATATATATATATATATTATTAAGTTTCTTATCTGAAGAACTCGTTAAATATGATTTCCCATTACCAGTTCCTACCATCATTAAACTTATTAAACTTTGCATTGTTGATGCAAAATTTAATTTGCATTTAATGATAAATTTTACACTCAGAAATTTGGTATGGCAATGGGAAATCCTCTTTCACCTGTTCTTAGTAATTTATACATGGAATTTTTTGAAACAAGATTACTTAACACAATCCTCCCTAACAGAGCAAAATGGTTCAGATATGTTGATGATATTTTATGTTTTATGCCCAAGAATGTAGATATACACCATTTCCTTGGCAAATTAAATAGCTTAGCCCATTCTATAAACTTTACTGTTGAGTTTGAGGAAAATAACTCATTGCCTTTTCTAGATGTTTTAATTATTAAGAGTAATAATGAATTAAAATTTAAAATTTACAGAAAACCTACAAACTGTTCCTATGTCCACTATTATTCTTCACATCAAGATAGAGTTAAACTGTCTGTTTTCTCATCAATGTTTTTGAGAGCTTTACGTATTTGTAGTCCAGAGTTCATAGATGAAGAAATATAAAAAATTTATGAAGTAGGTAATGATTTGAAATACCCGAGAAACGTAATTGATATATCTTTTAAAATTGCTAGAAATACTTTTTACAATCCAAAAAGGGACAACGAACCTTATTCAACTAAAAATATGTTGGTTCTCCCTTACCATGAAAACTTGGTCGATATGTCTTCTCTTCTTAAGACTTTTAATATTAAAGTTGTATTTAAAAATCTTGATACAGTAAAAAAAACTTCTGATAAAGAATTCCCCCCAAAATGTTGATGGATGTGTCTATAAGATTCCTTGTAAAATTTGCGATAAAGTTTATTACGGTCAAACTGGTAAAAGTCTCTAACTTAGATTAAAACAACATATATACAGCATTAGAACTGGACAAGATTCCAATGCTCTATTTATTCACGTGAGAGATTTTAACCATCCAATTGATTTTCAAAAAGTTGAGAAAGTTGTATGAAGCAAGTCCATGGTCGACAGGAATATAATTGAATCTTGTTTCATAAAAAGCAGTTGTGAAAATAATATGAATATTTCCTTAGGTTTATATAAATTAGATTCATTTATAATTAATAAAATTTGGTTAGAGTTTAATAATACATTGGACAAATAATAAACCTTATTTCTTGGGTAGAATAATTTGTTAGTGGGATGTCGTGAGGACCTGTCTAGTTGGACCAGCGGACCTACTGCAGTGTTCCTCTTTTCTTATGAGTCCGGTATTGTCGCGCGTCAGGTGTTTCTTTGTTGTGGTAGTTGACTGTAAGGTGTGGTCTAAGCCCTTTAATTGCCTTCCTTTGATGTATTATTTTCATAGTTCCTTGACAATGTGAGTAGTCACGAAAGCGCTTGGAATTTCACCACTCTTTCACAATGGTAGTGAAATATATATATATATATATATATATATATATATATATATATATATATATATATATATATATATATATATATATATATATATATATATATATATATATATATATATATATATATATATATATATATATATATATATATATATATATATATATATATACATATATATATATATATATATATATATATATATATATATATATATATATATATATATATATATATATTTATTTATTTATTTATTTTTTTATTTATTATCATACTGGCCGATTCCTACCAAGGCAGGGTGGCCCGAAAAAGAAAAACTTTCACCATCATTCACTCCATCACTGTCTTGCCGGAGGGGTGCTTTACACTACAGTTTTTAAACTGCAACATTAACACCCCTCCTTCAAAGTGCAGGCACTGTACTTCCCATCTCCAGGACTCAAGTCCGGCCTGCCAGTTTCCCTGAACACCTTCATAAATGTTACTTTGCTCACACTGCAACAGCACGTCAAGTATTAAAAACCATATGTCTCCATTCACTCCTATCAAATACGCTCACGCATGCCTGCTGGAAGTCCAAGCCCCTCGCACACAAAACCTCCTTTACCCCCTCCCTCCAACAATTCCTAGGCCGACCCCTACCCCGCCTTCCTTCCACTACAGACTGATACACTCTTGAAGTCATTCTGTTTCGCTCCATTCTCTCTACATGTCCGAACCACCTCAACAACCCTTCCTCAGCCCTCTGGACAACAGTTTTGGTAATCCCGCACCTCCTCCTATCTTCCAAACTACGAATTCTCTGCATTATATTCACACCACACATTGCACTCAGACATGACATCTCCACTGCCTCCAGCCTTCTCCTCACTGCAACATTCATCACCCATGCTTCACACCCATATAAGAGCGTTGGTAAAACTATACTCTCATACATTCCCCTCTTTGCCTCCAAGGACAAAGTTCTTTGTCTCCACAGACTCCTAAGTGCACCACTCACCCTTTTCCCCTCATCAATTCTATGATTCACCTCATCTTTCATAGACCCATCGGCTGACACGTCCACTCCCAAATATCTGAATACATTCACCTCCTCCATACTCTCTCCCTCCAATCTGATATCTAATCTTTCATACCTAATCTTTTTGTTATCCTCATAACCTTACTCTTTCCTGTATTCACTTTTAATTTTCTTCTTTTGCATACCCTACCAAATTCATCCACCAATCTCTGCAACTTCTCTTCAGAATCTCCCAAGAGCACAGTGTCATCAGCAAAGAGCAGCTGTGACAACTCCCACTTTGTGTGTGATTCTTTATCTTTTAACTCCACGCCTCTTGCCAAGACCCTCGCATTTACTTCTCTTACAACCCCATCTATAAATATATTAAACAACCACGGTGACATCACACATCCTTGTCTAAGGCCTACTTTTACTGGGAAATAATTTCCCTCTTTCCTACATACTCTAACTTGAGCCTCACTATCCTCGTAAAAACTCTTCACTGCTTTCAGTAACCTACCTCCTACACCATACACCTGCAACATCTGCCACATTGCCCCCCTATCCACCCTGTCATACGCCTTTTCCAAATCCATAAATGCCACAAAGACCTCTTTAGCCTTATCTAAATACTGTTCACTTATATGTTTCACTGTAAACACCTGGTCCACACACCCCCTACCTTTCCTAAAACCTCCTTGTTCATCTGCTATCCTATTCTCCGTCTTACTCTTAATTCTTTCAATAATAACTCTACCATACACTTTACCAGGTATACTCAACAGACTTATCCCCCTATAATTTTTGCACTCTCTTTTGTCCCCTTTGCCTTTATACAAAGGAAATATGCATGCTCTCTGCCAATCCCTAGGTACCTTACCCTCTTCCATACATTTATTAAATAATTGCACCAACCACTCCAAAACTATATCCCCACCTGCTTTTAACATTTCTATCTTTATCCCATCAATCCTGGCTGCCTTACCCCCTTTCATTTTACCTACTGCCTCACGAACTTCCCTCACACTCACAACTGGCTCTTCCTCACTCCTACAAGATGTTATTCCTCCTTTCCCTATACACGAAATCACAGCTTCCCTATCTTCATCAACATTTAACAATTCCTCAAAATATTCCCTCCATCTTCCCAATACCTCTAACTCTCCATTTAATAACTCTCCTCTCCTATTTTTAACTGACAAATCCATTTGTTCTCTAGGCTTCCTTAACTTGTTAATCTCACTCCAAAACTTTTTCTTATTTTCAACAAAATTTGTTGATAACATCTCACCCACTCTCTCATTTGCTCTCTTTTTACATTGCTTCACCACTCTCTTAGCCTCTCTCTTTTTCTCCATATACTCTTCCCTCCTTGCATCACTTCTACTTTGTAAAAACTTCTCATATGCTAACTTTTTCTCCCTTACTACTCTCTTTACATCATCATTCCACCAATCGCTCCTCTTCCCTCCTGCACCCACTTTCCTATAATCACAAACTTTTGCTGAACACTCTAACACGACATTTTTAAACCTACCCCATACCTCTTCGACCCCATTGCCTATGCTCTCATTAGCCCATCTATCCTCCAATAGCTGTTTATATCTTACCCTAATTGCCTCCTCTTTTAGTTTATAAACCTTCACCTCTCTCTTCCCTGATGCTTCTATTCTCCTTGTATCCCATCTACCTTTTACTCTCAGTGTAGCTACAACTAGAAAGTGATTTGATATATCTGTGGCCCCTCTATAAACATGTACATCCTGAAGTCTACTCAACAGTCTTTTATCTACCAATACATAATCCAACAAACTACTGTCATTTCGCCCTACATCATATCTTGTATACTTATTTATCCTCTTTTTCTTAAAATATGTATTACCTATAACTAAACCCCTTTCTATACAAAGTTCAATCAAAGGGCTCCCATTATCATTTACACCTGGCACCCCAAACTTACCTACCACACCCTCTCTAAAAGTTTCTCCTACTTCAGCATTCAGGTCCCCTACCACAATTACTCTCTCACTTGGTTCAAAGGCTCCTATACATTCACTTAACATCTCCCAAAATCTCTCTCTCTCCTCTACATTCCTCTCTTCTCCAGGTGCATACACGCTTATTATGATCCACTTTTCGCATCCAACCTTTACTTTAATCCACATAATTCTTGAATTTACACATTCATATTCTCTTTTCTCCTTCCATAACTGATCCTTCAACATTACTGCTACCCCTTCCTTTGCTCTAACTCTCTCAGATACTCCAGATTTAATCCCATTTATTTCCCCCCCACCGAAACTCCCCTACCCCCTTCAGCTTTGTTTCGCTTAGGGCCAGGACATCCAACTTCTTTTCATTCATAACATCAGCAATCATCTGTTTGTTGTCATCCGCACTACATCCACGCACATTCAAGCATCCCAGTTTTATAAAGTTTTTCTTCTTCTCTTTTTTAGTAAATGTCTACAGGAGAAGGGGTTACTAGCCCATTGCTCCCGGCATTTTAGTCGCCTCATACGACACGCATGGCTTACGGAGGAAAGATTCTTTTCCACTTTCCCATGGACAATAGAAGAAATAAAGAAGAACACGAGCTATTTAGAAAAAGGAGAAAAACCTATATATATATATATATATATATATATATATATATATATATATATATATATATATATATATATATATATATATATATATATTCTGGGTGAATTACCTCCGCGTTTCTGCGTGTGACTAGTTAATGGTCCAAGTTGGGCCGAAAATGTAGTCATAAATTTCAGTTTGTTACATGCGAGTTATTTGTGTATCAAGAGCCCCTTGAGGAACCTTGGTTGAGCTGTACTAACCAGGAAGGTCGACCACAACACTCGCTGAGCTGCACACTACTTCCGACGTTATTACCTGGCCAAGTAAATGTTGAGGATCAGCGGGGTCGTAGTCGGGTAGGTGCTCCCATTGTTTGTCTTAGGTGAATGTTTCTCCTAGAGGAAGGTGAATGTTCGTGCCGCGGCCGTTATCTCTCTCTCTCTCTCTCTCTCTCTCTCTCTCTCTCTCTCTCTCTCTCTCTCTCTCTCTCTCTCTCTCTCTCTCTCTCTCTCTCTCTCTCTCTCTCTCTCTCTCTCTCTCTCTCTCTCTCTGTTCTGTATCATTGAATTTCTTGCCCACTTACTCCTGCATGACAAAAATTACAAAAATAGGCAAAGAAATATCTTGAAGGAAAATGTATACATCTCCGTCAATCATTTGGAATAACATTACCAGAGAAATAATGGATCTGAATATCATACGAATGCAGCTAGAAGCACTAGAGTAGATCTATAACAATATCATGAAGTAAGAGATGCACAATTACGGAGCAACTTGCACTGTGAACAGACTGACTGGTGACACAGTAGCCAGGCTCAGGCTTGGTTACAAGTATTTCTGGCAGTCTGGCTGGCACACACACGATGTTCAAACTAAACGCAAACAACGTGGTCAGCCATATGATCATTATATTGAACACTAGGTGGCCTGATTATCTACTTACTGATTAATATACAGATAATATAATGTGTGAAATGTCAAGATAAATTATTAATGGAAATAAGATTCCAGACATACTAAGCAAATATTTTAAATTTGCTTGCAACAAATGAAATATAGGTATTGTATATATGTGTTTATAGGTACTCTTCTTAACATAGGTTCTTGCGATACCACCCATAGTATGGATAAGTAGTACACAATAAACTAGCCACTACCATCCACGGGATGGATATGAGGTGCACAATAAACTAGCCACTACCATCCACGGGATGGATATGAGGTGCACAATAAACTAGCCACTACCATCCACGGGGTGGATATGAGGTGCACAATAAACTAGCCACCACCATCCACAGGATGGATATGAGGTGCACAATAAACTAGCCACTACCATCCACGGGATGGATATGAGGTGCACAATAAACTAGCCACTACCATCCACGGGATGGATATGAGGTGCACAATAAACTAGCCACTACCATCCACGGGATGTACATGAGGTGCACAATAAACTAGCCACTACCATCCACGGCATGTACATGAGGTGCACAATAAACTAGCCACTACCATCCACAGGATGTACATGAGGTGCACAATAAACTAGCCACTACCATCCACAGGATGGATATGAGGTGCACAATAAACTAGCCACCACCATCCACAGGATGTACATGAGGTGCACAATAAACTAGCCACCACCATCCACAGGATGTACATGAGGTGCACAATAAACTAGCCACCACCATCCACAGGATGTACATGAGGTGCACAATAAACTAGCCACCACCATCCACAGGATGTACATGAGGTGCACAATAAACTAGCCACCACCATCCACAGGATGTACATGAGGTGCACAATAAACTAGCCACCACCATCCACAGGATGTACATGAGGTGCACAATAAACTAGCCACCACCATCCACAGGATGTACATGAGGTGCACAATAAACTAGCCACCACCATCCACAGGATGTACATGAGGTGCACAATAAACTAGCCACTACCATCCACAGGATGTACATGAGGTGCACAATAAACTAGCCACCACCATCCACAGGATGTACATGAGGTGCACAATAAACTAGCCACCACCATCCACAGGATGTACATGAGGTGCACAATAAACTAGCCACTACCATCCACAGGATGTACATGAGGTGCACAATAAACTAGCCACCACCATCCACAGGATGTACATGAGGTGCACAATAAACTAGCCACCACCTTCCACAGGATGTACATGAGGTGCACAATAAACTAGCCACCACCATCCACAGGATGTACATGAGGTGCACAATAAACTAGCCACCACCATCCACAGGATGTACATGAGGTGCACAATAAACTAGCCACCACCATCCACAGGATGTACATGAGGTCCGACCACCACCAATCCACAGGATGACATGGGGTGCACAATAAAGCCACCATCCACAGGATGTACATGAGGTGCACAATAAACTAGCCACCACCATCCACAGGATGTACATGAGGTGCACAATAAACTAGCCACCACCATCCACAGGATGTACATGAGGTGCGCAATAAACTAGCCACTACCATCCACAGGATGTACATGAGGTGCACAATAAACTAGCCACCACCATCCACAGGATGTACATGAGGTGCACAATAAACTAGCCACCACCATCCACAGGATGTACATGAGGTGCACAATAAACTAGCCACCACCATCAGGATGTACATGAAGTGCACAATAACTAGCCACTACCATCCACAGGATGTACATGAGGTGCACAATAAACTAGCCACAACCATCCACAGGATGTACATGAGGTGCACAATCAAACTAGCCACCACCATCCACAGGATGTACATGAGGTGCACAATAAACTAGCCACCACCATCCACAGGATGTACATGAGGTGCGCAATAAACTAGCCACCACCATCCACAGGATGTACATGAGGTGCACATAAACTAGCCACCACCATCCACAGGATGTACATGAGGTGCGCACAAACTAGCCACCACCATCCACAGGATGTACATGAGATGCACAACAAACTAGCCACCACCATCCACAGGATGTACATGAGGTGCACAATAAACTAGCCACCACCATCCACAGGATGTACATGAGGTGCACAATAAACTAGCCTACTACCATCCACAGGATGTATATGAGGTGTACAATAAACTAGCCACCACCATCCACAGGATGTACATGAGGTGCACATAAACTAGCCACCACCATCCACAGGATGTACAATGAGGTTATAAACCAGCCACCACATCCACAGGATGAACATGAGGTGCAAAAAAACTAGCCACCACCATCCACAGGATGTACATGAGGTGCACACAAACCTTAGCCACCACCATCCACAGGATGTACATGAGGTGCAACAATAAACTAGCCACCACCATCCACAGGATGTACATGAGGTCACAATAACCAGCCACCACCATCCACAGGATGGATGAGGTGCACACAATGAGCCACTACCATCCACAGGAGCATGAGGTGCACAAAACTAGCCACCACTATCCACAGGGATGGATACATGAGGTAGCACACAAACTAGCCAACCACCATCCACAGGATGTACATGAGGTGCACCAATACTAGCCACCACCATCCAGGATGTACATGAGGTGGCACACAACTAGCCACCACCAATCCACAGGAATGCGGGCAACGAGGTGCACAACCAGGGCCACCACCATCCACAGGATGTACATGAGGTGCACAATAAATCCAATAGGGGCCACCACCATCCACAGGATGTACATGAGGTGGCAATAATAAACTAGCCACCACCAATCCAACCAGGTGGATGTACAAGGAGGGTTGCACAATACTAGCCACCACCATCCACAGTGGATGTACATAAGAGGTGCACAACAAACTAGCCACCTACCATCCAGGATGTACCATGAGGTGCAGGTAATAATATTAGCCACCACTCATCCAGGAATGGTACATGAGGTGCGCAATAAACTAGCCACTACCATCCACAGGATGTACATGAGGTGCACAATAAACTAGCCACCACCATCCACAGGATGTACATGAGGTGCACAATAAACTAGCCACCACCATCCACAGGATGTATATGAGGTGCACAATAAACTAGCCACCACCATCCACAGGATGTACATGAGGTGCACAATAAACTAGCCACCACCATCCACAGGATGTACATGAGGTGCACAATAAACTAGCCACCACCATCCACAGGATGTACATGAGGTGCACAATAAACTAGCTTCGTCGACAACATCTTAAATATAAAATCTTTCTTTCATCTACCTTCTTTGGAGCTATTTTTTTTCTTCCTCATAATCCCATTTTAAAATTATTGCCTATGTACCTCCTCCTCCTCGTCTTCCTCCTGCTCCTCGTCTTCCTTCTGCTCCTCGTCTTTCTCCTCCTCTTCGTCTTCCTCCTGGTCTTGCTACTGGTCGTGGGGTCACACCCTGGGTGTGGGTCACAGGGTCGGGGGTCACACCACACAGTGTCAGCCTCACACCACAACAATGATACAACTCTGGTAATCTGTGGCGGGAAACACGACGCTAGAAAACGCGCCAGACTTACAACACAAACTTTTCAATACAACAACAACAACAACAACAACAACAACAACAACAACAACAACAACAACAACAACAACAACAACAGCAGCAACAACAGCAAAGAAGAAAACGAACACTATAATACAGTTTTTTTTTTTCTCGTCATCCAAGGACCAATTTTATTTTTTTTATCCACTCGAGGAACAAGATATGTTAGAGTTTACTTAAAAAAAATAAGGTTGTTAATTATATCACCCCCCCCCCCCCGAAAAAAAAGAAAAAAGAAAAGCCGAAGGTGATAACTTGTCTGGTACCTGTTACTTCTTACTCATTCCCCCCCCCTCATTGCACAAGATTAATTTCTTCAATTCCTCAAAGATTTTGGAAAGGACGGGGAAGGAGGAGAGGAATGTGGCCTCACATCCTCCTTTTTTTTTTTTTTTTTTTTTTTTTTTATATTCGCCGGTACTCTCCCGCCCGGGTCTTTTCCAATAGTGGTGACCCCTTGTTTAATAAAGACAGAGGGAGGTGTAGGGAAGTGTAGGTGTTGGGGAGGAGGGTGAGGGGAAGTGTGGGTGTTGGAGGAAGGGTGTGGGGAGTGAGTAGAAGTGGGTTAGGTGGGGTTGGGGAGGGGGTGAGGAAGTTGGGTTGTGGGGAGGAAGGTATGGGGAAGTGTGTTAGGGATTGTTGGGAGTTGGAAGATGTAGGTGTTCGGGGTTGGGGTGGGAAGGGAGGGGGTTTTGGGAAGGGAGGGGTTGTGTCTGGGAAGTGGGGTGGGAAGTGTGGGTGTTAGGGAGGAGTTTTTGGAAGTGTGGGTGTTAGGGAGGGGGTTTTGGGAAGTGTGGGTGTTCGGGAGGGGTTTCGGGAAGTGTGGTGTTGGGAGGGCCTTTGTAAATCAGGGTATTGGGGAGGGGGTCTTTGGGGAACTGGGGTGGGGTACTGGGAGGGGTTTGGGGGAAGTGTGGGTGTTGGGAGGGGGTTGTTGGGAGGTGTGGGTGTCTGGGGTTGTGGAGAAGTGATGGTGTCCGGGATTATGGGGAATTGTGGGCGTTGGGGGAGGGGGTTGTGGGGAAGTGTGGGTGTTGGAGGTGAAGGGAAGTATGGGTGTCGGGGAGAGGATTGTGGGGAATTGTGGGTGTCGGGGGTTGTAGGGAAGTGTTGGTGTAGAGACTTGTGGGGAAGTGTGGGTGTTGGGGTTTGTGGGGAAGGTGGGTGTAGGGGGAAGTGAAGTGTTGGGAGTTGAAGGGGGTGGGGGAGTGTGGGAGGGGAGAGAGTTAAGGGGGCAGTTTGGGTGTTTGGGGTTGTGGGAAGTTTGGGTATTGGGGGAGTGTTGGGAAATTTGGGAGTTGGGGGTTGGGGTGTTGTTGGGGTTGTATGGAAGTGTGGGTTAGGGGGGCTAATGGGTGTTGGGGTTTGTGTGAAGGTGTGGTTGTTGGGGGTTGTGAGGAGTGTGGGTGTTGGGGCAGGGAAGTGTGGGTGTTGGGAGTTCTGGGGAAGTGTGAGGGGTGTTGGGTGTATGGGGAAGTGTGGGTGTTGGGGAGTAGAGCTTTTAGGGGGCAATGTGGGTGTTTGGGGTTGTGGGGATGTGTGGGTGTTGGGGTTTGTGGGGAAGCGTGGGTGTTGGGGGCTGTGGGGAAGCGTGGGTGTTGGGGTTGTGGGGAGTGTAGGTGTTGGGGGTATTGGGAAGTGTGGGTGTTGGGAAGTGTGGGTGTTGGGGGTGTTGGGGTTGTGGGGAAGTGTGGGTGTTAGGGATGTTGAGAAGTGTGGGTGTTGGGGGTGTTGGGGGTGTTGGGGGTGTTGGGGGTGTTGGGGGTGTTGGGGGTGTTGGGGGTGTTGGGGGTGTTGGGGGGGTTGGGGGGGTTGGGAAGTGTGGATGTTGGGGGTGTTTGGGTTGTGAGGAAGTGTAGGTGTTAGGGGTGTTGGGAAGTGTGGGTGTTGGGGGTGTTGGGAAGTGTGAGTGTTGGGGGTGTTGGGAAGTGTGGGTGTTGGTAAGTGTGGGTGTTGGGGGTGTTTGGGTTGTGGGGAAGTGTAGGTGTTAGGGGTGTTGGGAAGTGTGGGTGTTGGGGGTGTTGGGAAGTGTGGGTGTTGGGGTGTTGGGAAGTGTGGGTGTTGGGGGTGTTGGGAATTGTGGGTGTTGGGGGTGTTGGGAAGTGTGGGTGTTGGGAAGTGTGGGTGTTGGGGTTGTTGGGAAGTGTGGGTGTTGGGGGTGTTGGGAAGTGTGGGTGTTGGGGGTGTTGGGAATTGTGGGTGTTGGGGGTGTTGGGAAGTGTGGGTGTTGGGAAGTGTGGGTGTTGGGGGTGTTGGGAAGTGTGGGTGTTGAGGGTGTTGGGAAGTGTGGGTGTTGGGGGTGTTGGGAAGTGTGGGTGTTGGGGGTGTTGGGAAGTGTGGGTGTTGGGGGTGTTGGGAAGTGTGGGTGTTGGGAAGTGTGGGTGTTGGGAAGTGTGGGTGTTGGGGTTGTTGGGAAGTGTGGGTGTTGGGGTTGTTGGGAAGTGTGGGTGTTGGGGTTGTTGGGAAGTGTGGGTGTTGGGAAGTGTTGGTGTTGGGAAATGTGGGTGTTGGGAAGTGTGGGTGTTGGGAAGTGTGGGTGTTGGGAAGTGTGGGTGTTGGGGTTGTTGGGAAGTGTGGGTGTTGGGAAGTGTGGGTGTTGGGGTTGTTGGGAAGTGTGGGTGTTGGGGTTGTTGGGAAGTGTGGGTGTTGGGAAATGTTGGTGTTGGGAAGTGTGGGTGTTGGGAAGTGTGGGTGTTGGGAAGCGTGGGTGTTGGGAAGCGTGGGTGTTGGGAAGTGTGGGTGTTGGGAAGTGTGGGTGTTGGGAAGTGTGGGTGTTGGGAAGTGTAGGTGTTGGGAAGCGTGGGTGTTGGGAAGTGTGGGTGTTGGGAAGCGTGGCTGTTGGGAAGTGTGGGTGTTGGGAAGTGTGGGTGTTGGGAAGTGTGGGTGTTGGGAAGTGTGGGTGTTGGGAAGTGTGGGTGTTGGGAAGTGTGGGTGTTGGGAAGTGTGGGTGTTGGGAAGCGTGGGTGTTGGGAAGTGTGGGTGTTGGGAAGTGTGGGTGTTGGGAAGTGTTGGTGTTGGGAAGTGTGGGTGTTGGAAAGTGTGGGTGTTGGGAAGTGTGGGTGTTGGGAAGTGTGGGTGTTGGGAAGTGTTGGTGTTGGGAAGTGTGGGCGTTGGGAAGTGTGGGTGTTGGGAAGTGTGGGTGTTGGGAAGTGTTGGTGTTGGGAAGTGTTGGTGTTGGGAAGTGTGGGTGTTGGGAAGTGTGGGTGTTGGGAAGTGTGGGTGTTGGGAAGTGTGGGTGTTGGGAAGTGTGGGTGTTGGGAAGTGTTGGTGTTGGGAAGTGTGGGCGTTGGGAAGTGTGGGTGTTGGGAAGTGTGGGTGTTGGGAAGTGTTGGTGTTGGGAAGTGTGGGTGTTGGGAAGTGTGGGTGTTGGAAAGTGTGGGTGTTGGGAAGTGTGGGTGTTGGGAAGTGTTGGTGTTGGGAAGTGTGGGTGTTGGGAAGTGTGGGTGTTGGGAAGTGTGGGTGTTGGGAAGTGTGGGTGTTGGGAAGTGTGGGTGTTGGGAAGTGTGGCTGTTGGGAAGTGTGGGTGTTGGGAAGTGTGGGTGTTGGGAAGTGTGGGTGTTGGGAAGTGTGGGTGTTGGGAAGTGTTGGTGTTGGGAAGTGTGGGTGTTGGGAAGTGTGGGGTGGGAAGTGTGGGTGTTGGGAAGTGTGGGTGTTGGGAAGTGTGGGTGTTGGGAAGTGTGGGTGTTGGGAAGTGTGGGTGTTGGAAGTGTGGCTGTTGGGAAGTGTGGGTGTTGGGAAGTGTGGGTGTTGGGAAGTGTGGGTGTTGGGAAGTGTGGGTGTTGGGAAGTGTGGGTGTTGGGAAGTGTTGGTGTTGGGAAGTGTGGGTGTTGGGAAGTGTGGGTGTTGGGAAGTGTGGGTGTTGGGAAGTGTGGGTGTTGGGAAGTGTGGGTGTTGGGAAGTGTGGGTGTTGGGAAGTGTGGGTGTTGGTAAGTGTGGGTGTTGGGAAGTGTGGGTGTTGGGAAGTGTGGGTGTTGGGAAGTGTGGGTGTTGGGAAGTGTGGGTGTTGGGAAGTGTGGGTGTTGGGAAGTGTGGGTGTTGGGAAGTGTGGGTGTTGGGAAGTGTGGGTGTGGGCAAGAAATATGACCCAACACATATTAACAACAACAGTGTAGCTACACTGCTGCAGGTATCTCGTCTTCATTCTTGGATCTGTCTGTTAATGGTTAAGTAAATGACTCTGTGTAACCCTTGTGTAAGATAGTGTGGCTCCTGTTGTCTCAGTTTCTCTCTCTCCCTCTCTCACCCTCTTTTTTTTCTTTTACACAGGGTTTGACAAGGTTAAGGATCCCTAGCTTTATTGACAAGCTATTTACAGGTTAAGGATTCCTAACTTTATTGGCAAGCTAAGAGCTGTTACCTACATCAGTTCATGTGAAAGCATTTTTATTGTTATGAGACATACAAGTAGGGAACAGGATGAAGTTGGAGCCATCTGTGGGCCAGCATTTTCATTTGATCAACTGACTTTATCTCGTTGACATCATTATGGTGTACGAATGTGTTCCATACTCGAGTCATCCTGGGTATATATGATCTCTGATGGAGTGATGTTCTGGAGAAGGGTACAGCCAGAGTGAAGTTACTGCTTTCTGCCAGTCTTGTGGCATAAAAGCTTGTTTCACGCTGTCCTCGAAGTGGATCCAAGTGTGGTACTTTGACAATATTGGACTTGTACATAACAGCAAGGCCACCCACATCCCTTCTGTGTTGAAGGCTCTGCTGAAATGACAGATCTATCCAGGATGGGTCCAGGCGAGAGATGAGACGTCTTGCTCTGTTCTCTACTCTGTCAAGCAGTCGCAGATGAGAGGGGGGGAGGGGGGGGCAGGCAAACCAAGAAAGTGGAGCATACTCAAGGTGTGAGCGTATTTGTGCCTCGTACAGAATCTTGCAACCCCTACTGTCAAGCAGATGCGAGATACGGCGAAGTGCTGTAAGCTTCCTGGCTGCCTTGTTTGCAAGATTTACAACATGGTTCTTCATGGTTAGTTTGGAGTCAAATTTCACCCCAAGGATATCAACTTCTTCTCCAGGTGCCAACACCCTCCCATTCATCCTTACTACTGCACCGGCATTACCATCATGGTGCCTAGAGACGATCATCATTTGCGTTTTCTCAGGTGCAAATGTTACTTGCCATCTATTTCCCCAAGCTGATATAGCTCTAAGCTGGTGATTGATGTAGCTTAGATCAGCTGGCATTTCTTCTCTTGGATAAGTGAATGTCAGTGTACAGTCGTCTGCATATGCATGTGATTCTCTCTCTCTCTCTCTCTCTCTCTCTCTCTCTCTCTCTCTCTCTCTCTCTCTCTCTCTCTCTCTCTCTCTCTCTCTCTCTCTCTCAACCGGTCACTCTCGTTTATTACACTTTTTATAGGGTGTTTTGTTCACATCAAAAATGATGTCTTTGTTACTGTGAAAGGCTTGACCCGAGGCTCTTACAGCAAGCATTAAAACTAGTTGAAAGAGAGAGAGAGAGAGAGAGAGAGAGAGAGAGAGAGAGAGAGAGAGAGAGAGACAGACAAACAGACGGAGAGAGAGAGTAGCTCTTCACGTCGGTCTGAACGAATCTGCTGAGACACTTACTCATTTCTGCAACATTGCAAGCTCCCGAAGTGTTGATTGCAGTACGAAAGGCCTAGAGTTATCATTCAACTTCCCCTGTGGCTGTTTTTCATCGCTTGTTCGCGACAATATGCAAATGCAAAACATATATATATATATATATATATATATATATATATATATATATATATATATATATATATATATATATATATATATATATATATATATATATATATATATATATATATATATATATATATATATATATATATGCAAAACAACCACTCTGAAAGAATAGAGAAATTCCAAGCGCTTTCGTGACTACTCACATTATCAAGGAACTATGAAAGTGAAGCATCCAAGGAAGCTATATAAGGGGTCGGCCAGCACCTCACTATCATATCCCACAACGGTTAAACACGTGACGCGCGGCGAGCCAACTTGGATAGGTCCTTTGCAAAACTCACCCCCAAGCTATTTATTTGTCCAGTGTATTATTAAATTCTACCCAAATTCTATTAATTATAAATGGATCTAATTTATATAAACCAAAGGAAATATTCATATTATTGTCAAAACTGCTTTTTATGAAACAAGATTCAATTATATTCCTGTCGACCATGGACTTGCTTGATACTACTTTCTCAACTTTTTGAAAATCAATTGGATGGTTAAAATCTCTTACATGAATAAATAGAGCATTGGAATCTTGTCCAGTTCTAATGCTATATTTATGTTGTTTTAATCTTAGTTCGAGATTTTTACCAGTTTGACCGTAATAAACTTTATCGCAAATTTTACAAGGAATCTTATAGACACATCCATCAGCATTTTGGGGGGAATTCTTAATCAAAAGTTTTTTTACTGTATCAAGATTTTTGAATACAACTTTAATATTAAAAGTCTTAAGAAGAGAAGGCATATCAACCAAGTTTTCATGGTAAGGGAGAACCAACATATTTTTAGTTGAATAAGGCTGGTTGCCCTTTTTTGGATTATAAAAAGTGTTCCTAGCAACTTTAAAAGATTTATCAATTACATTTCTTGGGTATTTTAAATCATTACCTATTTCATAAATTTTGGATATTTCCTCATCTATGAACTCAGGACTACAAATTCGTAAAGCTCTCAAAAACATTGATGAGAAAACAGACAGTTTGACTCTATCTTGATGCGAGGAATAATAGTGGACATAGGAACAGTTATTTGTAGGTTTTCTGTAAATTTTAAATTTGAATTCATTATTACCCTTAATAATTAAAACATCTAGAAAAGGCAATGAGTTATTTTGAAATCACCTGTTTACTGTGATCTTATTGCATATATATATATATATATATATATATATATATATATATATATATATATATATATATATATATATATATATATATATATATATATAAGGAGGTACCACCTCTATAACTGGACTGGGGACCCTCATCCTCAGAGAAGGCAATAAACGTACCTCAGGGAAAACTGAAGGTTCTCCCCGGAGCTGTCTGAATATTTTCTTCTCCTACCACCCCCTTTATTTTATATTCTATATGAAATTTTATTAATAGACAGAATACATTGACGGAAAACACAAACATGAATACATTCGTACAATATATCAAAGATTATGAATCTCCTCCAGCTCCTCCGAAGCCGGACGTGAGCCAAGTATGCAGCAAGCATTTCCCCTCTGAATGGCCACACTGAGGCGCTGGAACATGGAAGTGGCTGCCCTTGGGTCCCTGGTGGTGTCGATGAGTCTGGAACCCAATTCTTTAAGGAAACGTTTGGCATTTTTCCCCATGATCCCAAGGTCTCTGATCCCACTGGGACAAATTGATACTGTTGGCTTAAGTCCCTGTACTTGCTGATCTTGTACTCCTCCCTGTGGTCAGCAGCTCCTCCCTGTCGCCCCACACTGTGATGGATGTAGGTGTCAGCCAGTGTCGACACAAGGACGGATGGTGATCCTGTCGGGGCGGTTTGCTGGGTTGTGGGTATTGTTGGCTGCTAGTGATCGGGGCTCTCTCTCGGCTGGGCATCCAGCTGTTGCAAGGGTTCTCTTTATGATGTCGTTGACTTCATCGTGTCTTGCATGCCAGCCCTTGGTTTTGGAACAGTTAAGACCATGTAGACCATATTGGTCGGCTTGCGCTTCGCCGCAAATACACGTATATTCTGTGTGAATTGGGGCGGCAAGGCGCAGAGCCACTGCAATACGGAGGGTCTTAGGGTCGAGGCGCGTTCCCATTGCCGAAATCGGAACTGTTTGGAGGAAGTCCCCTGAGTGAAGTGCACTCACAGCTTTGAGACGAGCAGTCTCCATGTCTGATGTTACAACCTTGAGCATGTTGGAAAGCACCTTTTCAGCGATGGGGCCATTCCAACTTGACTGTTTGTAGGCCAGTGTTGCACTAGGTTTTGGTGCTGGTGCAGCAAGAGTCTACCACTCAGTGATGGCACTGAAGTAGCTAGGGTTCTGTATTCCTGCTGAGTCACTGAGGTTGTCCGGAAGAATTTGTTTTTCTTTTAACTCGTTTGATGCTATGGAAGAGGATAGGTAAGCTGGTAGGGCAATCTGGGAGGATCTGCGTACTCCCAGCCCCCCCAAGCCTGACTGGAAGTGAGGCTTGCAACCACTGTCTATCTTCGAGGGAAATATTCAATACATTCTCTAGCACGGTCTTAAGATTTATATAAATTGGATTCATTTATAATTAATAAAATTTGGGAAGAATTTAATGATACATAAGACAGGTAATAAATCTTAATTCTTGGGTAGAATGTTAGGTGGGTTTCAAAGAGTTGGGTGTCGTCACGCATGTGCGAGGTGTAACTTTAATATGGTGACGTGTAGACTTGACCCTTTATATGCCTTCTTTTGATGTTTTGTCCTTTATAGTTCTTTGATAATGTGAGAAATCACGAAAGCATTTGGAATTTCGCTATTCTTTCACAGTGGTTGTTTTGCACATTTTCATATCACCTGTTTACTGTGATCTTATTGCATATATATATATATATATATATATATATATATATATATATATATATATATATATATATATATATATATATATATATATATATATATATATATATATATATATATATATATATATATATATATTATTGTGACCACGAACGAGTGGTATTGATCAATAACAACACTGCACTAGCCAAGGACTCGAACCCATGCTGGTTTGGCCTGCCTCATGGTGGGCGAAAACGCATGACACCCTAATCCACTGGACCATACGATCCTTACAGATAGGGCATCCAGCGAAAACTGGATGTTGTACTCCCTGCCCAAGGACACACGATGGTGTGGATGACTCTAGGCTAATTTCATTCTAGTCCCATGAGGCAGGCCAAAGCAACATGGATTCGAGTCCTTGGCTAGTGCAGTGTTGTTAATGATCAATACCACTCGTTCGTGGTCACAATAATATTAAATACTGCTCATTGAACTAGTACACCAAACAGGGACTAGAATGAAATTAGCCTAGAGTCATCCATACCATCGTGTGTCCTTGGGTAGGGAGTACAACATCCAGTTTCGCTGAATGCCCTATTTGTAAGGATCGTATGGTCCAGTGGATTAGGGTGTCATGCGTTTTCGCCCACTATGAGGCAGGCCAAAGCAGCATGGCTTCGAGTCCTTGGCTAGTGCAGTGTTGTTATTGATTTATACATACATATATATATATATATATATATATATATATATATATATATATATATATATATATATATATATATATATATATATATATATATATATATATATATATATAATTGTAACCAGGGACAAGTGGTATTTAATCAATAACAACACTGCGACTAGCCGAGGACTTCGTAATTTGGAAGACAAAACTGATCAGCGTATTCCAGACAGGGTTTAGCAAGTGCATTACAGAGTCAATACTGTGACTGATGACGCTCTGTGCTTGAGATTTCTAGCTATAAGACTTAGCATGTTGTTGAGGTCGTTGCTCGCAAGTGGACATTAACTTGTTACTCTCGAGGGCGTCGTTGAGGCTTCCTCTTGTTTCGGTTACTTTGTTGCCAAGCATTTTGCGATGGCGTGAGATACTAGGGACAACGTACACTGCTCCTCACTTGTCAGGACTGAGAGTCATCTTGCACGTAAGTGACCACAGCATCACTGTACAGATTCCTCTGAATTCTCACACAATCTGTTTTTGATTGTATATTTCCTCCGTATTTGGTGTCATCCTCAGAATTTGCTATCTTTGATGTTAGCCCTAAGAGAGAGAGAGAGAGAGAGAGAGAGAGAGAGAGAGAGAGAGAGAGAGAGAGAGAGAGAGAGAGAGAGAGAGAGAGAGAGAGAGAGAGAGAGAGAGAGAGAGAGAGAGAGAAAGAGAGAGAGAGAGAGACTGTGGAATTAAGAAAATGAAGCGAGACATAATGTACTTCTTAATTACACAGAAAGAATTTAAAAAATAAAGCTGCGAGTTAAAAGCTATTTAGATTTTGATAAAAGTTGTAAAGCTTAAATAACCAAAATGTTTGTCCCCAGTTACAGTGTTTGTCCCCAGTTACAGTGTTTGTCCCCAGTTACAGTGTTTGTCCCCAGTTACAGTGTTTGTCTCCAGTTACAGTGTTTGTCCCCAGTTACAGTGTTTGTCCCCAGTTACAGTATTTGTCCCCAGTTACAGTGTTTGTCCCCAGTTACAGTGTTTGTCCCCAGTTACAGTGTTTGTCTCCAGTTACAGTGTTTGTCCCCAGTTACAGTGTTTGTCCCCAGTTACAGTGTTTGTCTCCAGTTACAGTGTTTGTCCCCAGTTACAGTGTTTGTCCCCAGTTACAGAGTTTGTCTCCAGTTACAGTGTTTGTCTCCAGTTACAGTGTTTGTCCCCAGTTACAGTGTTTGTCCCCAGTTACAGTGTTTGTCCCCAGTTACAGTGTTTGTCCCCAGTTACAGTGTTTGTCCCCAGTTACAGTGTTTGTCCCCAGTTACAGCGTTTGTCCCCAGTTAGAGTGTTTGTCCCCAGTTACAGTGTTTGTCCCCAGTTACAGTGTTTGTCCCCAGTTACAGTGTTTGTCCCCAGTTACAGTGTTTGTCCCCAGTTACAGTGTTTGTCCCCAGTTACAGTGTTTGTCCCCAGTAACAGTGTTTGTCCCCAGATACAGTGTTTGTCCCCAGTTACAGTGTTTGTCTCCAGTTACAGTGTTTGTCCCCAGTTACAGTGTTTGTCCCCAGTTACAGCGTTTGTCCCCAGTTACAGTGTTTGTCCCCAGTTACAGTGTTTGTCCCCAGTTACAGTGTTTGTCCCCAGTTACAGTGTTTGTCCCCAGTTACGGTGTTTGTCTCCAGTTACAGTGTTTGTCCCCAGTTACAGTGTTTGTCCCCAGTTACAGCGTTTGTCCCCAGTTACAGTGTTTGTCCCCAGCTACAGTGTTTGTCCCCAGTTACAGTGTTTGTCCCCAGTTACAGTGTTTGTCCCCAGTTACAGTGTTTGTCCCCAGTTACAGTGTTTGTCCCCAGTTACAGCGTTTGTCCCCAGTTACAGTGTTTGTCCCCAGTTACAGTGTTTGTCCCCAGTTACAGCGTTTGTCCCCAGTTACAGTGTTTGTCCCCAGTTACAGTGTTTGTCCCCAGTTACAGTGTTTGTCCCCAGTTACGGTGTTTGTCTCCAGTTACAGTGTTTGTCCCCAGTTACAGTGTTTGTCCCCAGTTACAGCGTTTGTCCCCAGTTACAGTGTTTGTCCCCAGTTACAGTGTTTGTCACCAGTTACAGTGTTTGTCCCCAGTTACAGTGTTTGTCCCCAGTTACAGTGTTTGTCCCCAGTTACAGTGTTTGTCCCCAGTTACAGCGTTTGTCCCCAGTTACAGTGTTTGTCCCCAGTTACAGTGTTTGTCCCCAGTTATAGTGTTTGTCCCCAGTTACAGTGTTTGTCCCCAGTTACAGTGTTTGTCCCCAGTTACAGTGTTTGTCCCCAGTTACAGTGTTTGTCCCCAGTTACAGTGTTTGTCCCCAGTTACAGTGTTTGTCCCCAGTTACAGTGTTTGTCTCCAGTTACAGTGTTTGTCCCCAGTTACAGTGTTTGTCCCCAGTTAGAGCGTTTGTCCCCAGTTACAGTGTTTGTCCCCAGTTACAGTGTTTGTCCCCAGTTACAGTGTTTGTCCCCAGTTACAGTGTTTGTCCCCAGTTACGGTGTTTGTCTCCAGTTACAGTGTTTGTCCCCAGTTACAGTGTTTGTCCCCAGTTACAGCGTTTGTCCCCAGTTACAGTGTTTGTCCCCAGTTACAGTGTTTGTCCCCAGTTACAGTGTTTGTCCCCAGTTACAGTGTTTGTCCCCAGTTACAGTGTTTGTCCCCAGTTACAGTGTTTGTCCCCAGTTACAGTGTTTGTCCCCAGTTACAGTGTTTGTCCCCAGTTACAGTGTTTGTCCCCAGTTACGGTGTTTGTCCCCAGTTACAGTGTTTGTCCCCAGTTACGGTGTTTGTCTCCAGTTACAGTGTTTGTCCCCAGTTACAGTGTTTGTCCCCAGTTACGGTGTTTGTCTCCAGTTACAGTGTTTGTCCCCAGTTACAGTGTTTGTCCCCAGTTACGGTGTTTGTCTCCAGTTACAGTGTTTGTCCCCAGTTACAGTGTTTGTCCCCAGTTACAGTGTTTGTCCCCAGTTACGGTGTTTGTCTCCAGTTACAGTGTTTGTCCCCAGTTACAGTGTTTAACCCCAGTTACAGTGTTTGTCCCCAGTTACAGTGTTTGTCCTCAGTTACAGTGTTTGTCCCCAGTTACAGTGTTTGTCCCCAGTTACAGTGTTTGTCCCCAGTTACGGTGTTTGTCCCCAGTTACAGTGTTTGTCCCCAGTTACGGTGTTTGTCTCCAGTTACAGTGTTTGTCCCCAGTTACAGTGTTTGTCCCCAGTTACAGTGTTTGTCCCCCGTTACAGTGTTTGTCCCCAGTTACGGTGTTTGTCTCCAGTTACAGTGTTTGTCCCCAGTTACAGTGTTTGTCCCCAGTTACAGTGTTGTCCCCAGTTACGGTGTTTGTCTCCAGTTACAGTGTTTGTCCCCAGTTATAGTGTTTGTCCCCAGTTACAGTGTTTGTCCCCAGTTACAGTGTTTGTCTCCAGTTACAGTGTTTGTCCCCAGTTACAGTGTTTGTCCCCAGTTACAGTGTTTGTCTCCAGTTACAGTGTTTGTCTATAGTTACAGTGTTTGTCTCCAGTTACAGTGTTTGTCTCCAGTTACAATGATTGTCTCCAGTTACAGTGTTTGTCTCCAGTTACAGTGTTTGTCTCCAGTTACAGTGTTTGTCTCTAGTTACAGTGTTTGTCCCCAGTTACAGTGTTTGTCCCCAGTTACAGTGTTTGTCCCCAGTTACAGTGTTTGTCCCCAGTTACAGTGTTTGTCACCAGTTACAGTGTTTGTCCCCAGTTACAGTGTTTGTCCCCAGTTACAGTGTTTGTCTCCAGTTACAGCGTTTGTCCCCAGTTACAGTGTTTGTCCCCAGTTACAGTGTTTGTCCCCAGTTACAGTGTTTGTCCCCAGTTACAGTGTTTGTCCCCAGTTACAGTGTTTGTCCCCAGTTACAGTGTTTGTCCCCAGTTACAGTGTTTGTCCCCAGTTACAGTGTTTGTCCCCAGTTACAGTGTTTGTCTCCCGTTACAGTGTTTGTCTCCAGTTACAGTGTTTGTCTCCAGTTATAGTGTTTGTCTCCAGTTACAGTGTTTGTCTCCAGTTACAGTGTTTGTCTCCAGTTACAGTGTTTGTCTCCAGTTACAGTGTTTGTCTCCAGTTACAGTGTTTGTCCCCAGTTACAGTGTTTGTCCCCAGTTACAGTGTTTGTCCCCAATTACAGTGTTTGTCCCCAGCTACAGTGTTTGTCTCCAGTTACAGTGTTTGTCCCCAGTTACAGTGTTTGTCTCCAGTTACAGTGTTTGTCCCCAGTTACAGTGTTTGTCCCCAGTTACAGTGTTTGTCCCCAGTTACAGTGTTTGTCCCCAGTTACAGTGTTTGTCTCCAGTTACAGTGTTTGTCCCCAGTTACAGTGTTTGTCCCCAGTTACGGTGTTTGTCTCCAGTTACAGTGTTTGTCTCCAGTTACAGTGTTTGTCCCCAGTTACAGTGTTTGTCCCTAGTTACAGTGTTTGTCTCCAGTTACAGTGTTTGTCCCCAGTTACAGTGTTTGTCCCCAGTTACAGTGTTTGTCTCCAGTTACTGTGTTTGTCCCCAGTTACAGTGTTTGTCCCCAGTTACAGTGTTTGTCTCCAGTTACAGTGTTTGTCTCCAGTTACAGTGTTTGTCCCCAGTTACAGTGTTTGTCTCCAGTTAGAGTGTTTGTCCCCAGTTACAGTGTTTGTCCCCAGTTACAGTGTTTGTCCCCAGTTACAGTGTTTGTCTCCAGTTACAGTGTTTGTCTCCAGTTACAGTGTTTGTCCCCAGTTACAGCGTTTGTCCCCAGTTACAGTGTTTGTCCCCAGTTACAGTGTTTGTCCCCAGTTACAGTGTTTGTCCCCAGTTACAGTGTTTGTCCCCAGTTACAGTGTTTGTCCCCAGTTACAGTGTTTGTCCCCAGTTACAGTGTTTGTCCCCAGTTACAGTGTTTGTCCCCAGATACAGTGTTTGTCCCCAGTTACAGTGTTTGTCTCCAGTTACAGTGTTTGTCCCCAGTTACAGTGTTTGTCCCCAGTTACAGCGTTTGTCCCCAGTTACAGTGTTTGTCCCCAGTTACAGTGTTTGTCCCCAGTTACAGTGTTTGTCCCCAGTTACAGTGTTTGTCCCCAGTTACGGTGTTTGTCTCCAGTTACAGTGTTTGTCCCCAGTTACAGTGTTTGTCCCCAGTTACAGCGTTTGTCCCCAGTTACAGTGTTTGTCTCCAGTTACAGTGTTTGTCCCCAGTTACAGTGTTTGTCCCCAGTTACAGTGTTTGTCCCCAGTTACAGTGTTTGTCCCCAGTTACAGTGTTTGTCCCCAGTTACAGCGTTTGTCCCCAGTTACAGTGTTTGTCCCCAGTTACAGTGTTTGTCCCCAGTTACAGCGTTTGTCCCCAGTTACAGTGTTTGTCCCCAGTTACAGTGTTTGTCCCCAGTTACAGTGTTTGTCCCCAGTTACGGTGTTTGTCTCCAGTTACAGTGTTTGTCCCCAGTTACAGTGTTTGTCCCCAGTTACAGCGTTTGTCCCCAGTTACAGTGTTTGTCCCCAGTTACAGTGTTTGTCCCCAGTTACAGTGTTTGTCCCCAGTTACAGTGTTTGTCCCCAGTTACAGTGTATGTCCCCAGTTACAGTGTTTGTCCCCAGTTACAGCGTTGGTCCCCAGTTACAGTGTTTCTCCCCAGTTACAGTGTTTGTCCCCAGTTACAGTGTTTGTCCCCAGTTACAGTGTTTGTCCCCAGTTACAGTGTTTGTCCCTAGTTACAGTGTTTGTCCCCAGTTACAGTGTTTGTCCCCAGTTACAGTGTTTGTCCCCAGTTACAGTGTTTGTCCCCAGTTACAGTGTTTGTCTCCAGTTACAGTGTTTGTCCCCAGTTACAGTGTTTGTCCCCAGTTAGAGCGTTTGTCCCCAGTTACAGTGTTTGTCCCCAGTTACAGTGTTTGTCCCCAGTTACAGTGTTTGTCCCCAGTTACAGTGTTTGTCCCCAGTTACGGTGTTTGCCTCCAGTTACAGTGTTTGTCCCCAGTTACAGTGTTTGTCCCCAGTTACAGCGTTTGTCCCCAGTTACAGTGTTTGTCCCCAGTTACAGTGTTTGTCCCCAGTTACAGTGTTTGTCCCCAGTTACAGTGTTTGTCCCCAGTTACAGTGTTTGTCCCAGTTACAGTGTTTGTCCCCAGTTACAGTGTGTCCCCAGTTAAAGTGTTTGTCCCCAGTTACAGTGTTTGTCCCCAGTTACGGTGTTTGTCCCCAGTTACAGTGTTTGTCCCCAGTTACGGTGTTTGTCTCCAGTTACAGTGTTTGTCCCCAGTTACAGTGTTTGTCCCCAGTTACGGTGTTTGTCTCCAGTTACAGTGTTTGTCCCCAGTTACAGTGTTTGTCCCCAGTTACGGTGTTTGTCTCCAGTTACAGTGTTTGTCCCCAGTTACAGTGTTTGTCCCCAGTTACAGTGTTTTTCCCCAGTTACGGTGTTTGTCTCCAGTTACAGTGTTTGTCCCCAGTTACAGTGTTTGTCCCCAGTTACAGTGTTTGTCCCCAGTTACAGTGTTTGTCCTCAGTTACATTGTTTGTCCCCAGTTACAGTGTTTGTCCCCAGTTACAGTGTTTGTCCCCAGTTACGGTGTTTGTCCCCAGTTACAGTGTTTGTCCCCAGTTACGGTGTTTGTCTCCAGTTACAGTGTTTGTCCCCAGTTACAGTGTTTGTCCCCAGTTACAGTGTTTGTCCCCCGTTACAGTGTTTGTCCCCAGTTACGGTGTTTGTCTCCAGTTACAGTGTTTGTCCCCAGTTACAGTGTTTGTCCCCAGTTACAGTGTTTGTCCCCAGTTACGGTGTTTGTCTCCAGTTACAGTGTTTGTCCCCAGTTATAGTGTTTGTCCCCAGTTACAGTGTTTGTCCCCAGTTACAGTGTTTGTCTCCAGTTACAGTGTTTGTCCCCAGTTACAGTGTTTGTCCCCAGTTACAGTGTTTGTCTCCAGTTACAGTGTTTGTCTCCAGTTACAGTGTTTGTCTCCAGTTACAGTGTTTGTCTCCAGTTACAATGATTGTCTCCAGTTACAGTGTTTGTCTCCAGTTACAGTGTTTGTCTCCAGTTACAGTGTTTGTCCCCAGTTACAGTGTTTGTCTCCAGTTACAGTGTTTGTCCCCAGTTACAGTGTTTGTCCCCAGTTACAGTGTTTGTCCCCAGTTACAGTGTTTGTCCCCAGTTACAGTGTTTGTCTCCAGTTACAGTGTTTGTCCCCAGTTACAGTGTTTGTCCCCAGTTACGGTGTTTGTCTCCAGTTACAGTGTTTGTCTCCAGTTACAGTGTTTGTCCCCAGTTACAGTGTTTGTCCCTAGTTACAGTGTTTGTCTCCAGTTACAGTGTTTGTCCCCAGTTACAGTGTTTGTCCCCAGTTACAGTGTTTGTCTCCAGTTACTGTGTTTGTCCCCAGTTACAGTGTTTGTCCCCAGTTACAGTGTTTGTCTCCAGTTACAGTGTTTGTCTCCAGTTACAGTGTTTGTCCCCAGTTACAGTGTTTGTCTCCAGTTAGAGTGTTTGTCCCCAGTTACAGTGTTTGTCCCCAGTTACAGTGTTTGTCCCCAGTTACAGTGTTTGTCTCCAGTTACAGTGTTTGTCTCCAGTTACAGTGTTTGTCCCCAGTTACAGTGTTTGTCTCCAGTTACAGTGTTTGTCTCCAGTTACAGTGTTTGTCCCCAGTTACAGTGTTTGTCTCCAGTTACAGTGTTTGTCTCCAGTTACAGTGTTTGTCTCCAGTTACAGTGTTTGTCCCCAGTTACAGTGTTTGTCCCCAGTTACAGTGTTTGTTCCCAGTTATAGTGTTTGTCTCCAGTTGCAGTGTTTGTCCCCAGTTACAGTGTTTGTCCCCAGTTACAGTGTTTGTCCCCAGTTACAGTGTTTGTCTCCAGTTACAGTGTTTGTCCCCAGTTACAGTGTTTGTCCCCAGTTACAGTGTTTATCTCCAGTTACAGTGTTTGTCTCCAGTTACAGTGTTTGTCCCCAGTTACAGTGTTTGTCCCCAGTTACAGTGTTTGTCCCCAGTTACAGTGTTTGTCCACAGTTACAGTGTTTGTCCCCAGTTACAGTGTTTGTCCCCAGTTACAGTGTTTGTCCACAGTTACAGTGTTTGTCCCCAGTTACAGTGTTTGTCCACAGTTACAGTGTTTGTCCCCAGTTACAGTGTTTGTCCACAGTTACAGTGTTTGTCCCCAGTTACAGTGTTTGTCTCCAGTTACAGTGTTTGTCTCCAGTTACAGTGTTTGTCCCCCAGTTACAGTGTTTGTCCCCAGTTACAGTGTTTGTCTCCAGTTACAGTGTTTGTCTCCAGTTACAGTGTTTGTCCCCAGTTACAGTGTTTGTCCACAGTTACAGTGTTTGTCCCCAGTTACAGTGTTTGTCCACAGTTACAGTGTTTGTCCCCAGTTACAGTGTTTGTCCACAGTTACAGTGTTTGTCCCCAGTTACAGTGTTTGTCCACAGTTACAGTGTTTGTCCCCAGTTACAGTGTTTGTCTCCAGTTACAGTGTTTGTCTCCAGTTACAGTGTTTGTCCCCAGTTACAGTGTTTGTCCCCAGTTAGAGTGTTTGTCTCCAGTTACAGTGTTTGTTCCCAGTTACAGTGTTTGTCCCCAGTTACAGTGTTTGTCCCCAGTTACAGTGTTTGTCCAAAGTTACAGTGTTTGTCCCCAGTTACAGTGTTTGTCCCCAGTTACAGTGTTTGTCCCCAGTTACAGTGTTTGTCCCCAGTTACAGTGTTTGTCCTCAGTTACAGTGTTTGTCCCCCGTTACAGTGTTTGTCCCCAGTTACAGTGATTGTCCCCAGTTACAGTGTTTGTCCCCAGTTACAGTGTTTGTCTCCAGTTACAGTGTTTGTCCCCAGTTACAGTGTTTGTCTCCAGTTACAGTGTTCGTCCCCAGTTACAGTGTTTGTCTCCAGTTACAGTGTTTGTCCCCAGTTACAGTGTTTGTCTCCAGTTACAGTGTTTGTCTCCAGATACAGTGTTTGTCCCCAGTTACAGTGTTTGTCTCCAGTTACAGTGTTTGTCCCCAGTTACAGTGTTTGTCTCCAGTTACAGTGTTCGTCCCCAGTTACAGTGTTTGTCTCCAGTTACAGTGTTTGTCCCCAGTTACAGTGTTTGTCTCCAGTTACAGTGTTTGTCTCCAGTTACAGTGTTTGTCCCCAGTTACAGTGTTTGTCCACAGTTACAGTGTTTGTCCCCAGTTACAGTGTTTGTCCCCAGTTACAGTGTTTGTCCACAGTTACAGCGTTTGTCCCCAGTTACAGTGTTTGTCCCCAGTTACAGTGTTTGTCCACAGTTACAGTGTTTGTCTCGAGTTACAGTATTTGTCCCCAGTTACAGTGTTTGTCTCCAGTTACAGTGTTTGTCCCAAGCTACAGTGTTTGTGCCCAGTTACAGTGTTTGTCCCCAGTTACAGTGTTTGTCCCCAGTTACAGTGTTTGTCTCCAATTACAGTGTTTGTCCTCAGATACAGTGTTTGTCCCCAGTTACAGTGTTTGTCCCCAGTTACAGTGTTTGTCCCCAGTTATAATGTTTGTCCCCAGTTTCAGTGTTTGTCCCCAGTTACAGTGTTTGTCTCCAGTTACAGTGTTTGTCCCCAGTTACAGTGTTTGTCCCCAGTTGCAGTATTTGTCCCCAGTTACAGTGTTTGTCCCCAGTAACAGTGTTTGTCTCCAGTTACAGTGTTTGTCCCGAGTTACAGTGTTTGTCCCCAGTTACAGTGTTTGTCCCCAGTTACAGTGTTTGTCCACAGTTACAGTATTTGTCCCCAGTTACAGTGTTTGTCCCCAGTTACAGTGTTTGTCCCAAGCTACAGTGTTTGTGCCCAGTAACAGTGTTTGTCCCCAGTTACAGTGTTTGTCCCCAGTTACAGTGTTTGTCTCCAATTACAGTGTTTGTCCTCAGTTACAGTGTTTGTCCCCAGTTACAGTGTTTGTCCCCAGTTACAGTGTTTGTTCCCAGTTACAGTGTTTGTCCACAGTTACAGTGTTTGTCCCCAGTTACAGTGTTTGTCCCCAGTTACAGTGTTTGTCTCCAATTACAGTGTTTGTCCTCAGTTACAGTGTTTGTCCCCAGTTACAGTGTTTGTCCCCAGTTACAATGTTTGTCTCCAGTTACAGTGTATGTCCCCAGTTACAGTGTTTGTCCCCAGTTACAGTGTTTGTCCCCAGTAACAGTGTTTGTCTCCAGTTACAGTGTTTGTCCCCAGTTACAGTGTTTGTCCCCAGTTACAGTGTTTGTCCCCAGTTACAGTGTTTGTCCTCAGTTACAGTGTTTGTCCCCCGTTACAGTGTTTGTCCCCAGTTACAGTGATTGTCCCCAGTTACAGTGTTTGTCCCCAGTTACAGTGTTTGTCTCCAGTTACAGTGTTTGTCCCCAGTTACAGTGTTTGTCTCCAGTTACAGTGTTCGTCCCCAGTTACAGTGTTTGTCTCCAGTTACAGTGTTTGTCCCCAGTTACAGTGTTTGTCTCCAGTTACAGTGTTTGTCTCCAGATACAGTGTTTGTCCCCAGTTACAGTGTTTGTCTCCAGTTACAGTGTTTGTCCCCAGTTACAGTGTTTGTCTCCAGTTACAGTGTTCGTCCCCAGTTACAGTGTTTGTCTCCAGTTACAGTGTTTGTCCCCAGTTACAGTGTTTGTCTCCAGTTACAGTGTTTGTCTCCAGTTACAGTGTTTGTCCCCAGTTACAGTGTTTGTCCACAGTTACAGTGTTTGTCCCCAGTTACAGTGTTTGTCCCCAGTTACAGTGTTTGTCCACAGTTACAGCGTTTGTCCCCAGTTACAGTGTTTGTCCCCAGTTACAGTGTTTGTCCACAGTTACAGTGTTTGTCTCGACTTACAGTATTTGTCCCCAGTTACAGTGTTTGTCTCCAGTTACAGTGTTTGTCCCAAGCTACAGTGTTTGTGCCCAGTTACAGTGTTTGTCCCCAGTTACAGTGTTTGTCCCCAGTTACAGTGTTTGTCTCCAATTACAGTGTTTGTCCTCAGTTACAGTGTTTGTCCCCAGTTACAGTGTTTGTCCCCAGTTACAGTGTTTGTCCCCAGTTATAATGTTTGTCCCCAGTTTCAGTGTTTGTCCCCAGTTACAGTGTTTGTCTCCAGTTACAGTGTTTGTCCCCAGTTACAGTGTTTGTCCCCAGTTGCAGTATTTGTCCCCAGTTACAGTGTTTGTCCCCAGTAACAGTGTTTGTCTCCAGTTACAGTGTTTGTCCCCAGTTACAGTGTTTGTCCCCAGTTACAGTGTTTGTCCCCAGTTACAGTGTTTGTCCACAGTTACAGTATTTGTCCCCAGTTACAGTGTTTGTCCCCAGTTACAGTGTTTGTCCCAAGCTACAGTGTTTGTGCCCAGTAACAGTGTTTGTCCCCAGTTACAGTGTTTGTCCCCAGTTACAGTGTTTGTCTCCAATTACAGTGTTTGTCCTCAGTTACAGTGTTTGTCCCCAGTTACAGTGTTTGTCCCCAGTTACAGTGTTTGTTCCCAGTTACAGTGTTTGTCCACAGTTACAGTGTTTGTCCCCAGTTACAGTGTTTGTCCCCAGTTACAGTGTTTGTCTCCAATTACAGTGTTTGTCCTCAGTTACAGTGTTTGTCCCCAGTTACAGTGTTTGTCCCCAGTTACAATGTTTGTCTCCAGTTACAGTGTATGTCCCCAGTTACAGTGTTTGTCCCCAGTTACAGTGTTTGTTCCCAGTTACAGTGTTTGTCCACAGTTACAGTGTTTGTCCCCAGTTACAGTGTTTGTCCCCAGTTACAGTGTTTGTCCACAGTTACAGTGTTTGTCCCCAGTTACAGTGTTTGTTCCCAGTTACAGTGTTTGTCCCCAGTTACAGTGTTTGTCCCCAGTTACAGTGTTTGTCCCCAGTTACAGTGTTTGTCCACAGTTACAGTGTTTGTCTCCAGTTACAGTGTTTGTCCCCAGTTACAGTGTTTGTTCCCAGTTACAGTGTTTGTCCCCAGTTACAGTGTTTGTCCCCAGTTACAGTGTTTGTCCCCAGTTACAGTGTTTGTCCCCAGTTACAATGTTTGTCCCCAGTTACAGTGTTTGTCCCCAGTTACAGTGTTTGTCTCTACTTACAGTGTTTGTCTCCAGTTACAGTGTTTGTCCACAGTTACAGTGTTTGTCCCCAGTTACAGTGTTTGTCTCAAATCACAGTGTTTGTCCCCAGTTGCAGTGTTTGTCCCCAGTTCAGTGTTTGTCCCCAGTTACAGTGTTTGTCTTGAGTTACAGTGTTTGTCCCCAGTTACAGTGTTTGTCCTCAGTTACAGTGTTTGTCCCCAGTTACGGTGTTTGTCTCCAGTTACAGTGTTTGTCCCCAGTTACAGTGTTTGTCCCCAGTTACAGTGTTTGTCTCCAGTTACAGTGTTTGTCCCGGTTACAGTGTTTGTCCCCAGTTACAGTGTTTGTCCCCAGTTACAGTGTTTGTCCCCTGTTACAGTGTTTGTCTCCAGTTACATTGTTTGTCCCCAGTTACAGTGTTTGTCCCCAGTTACAGTGTTGGTCTCCAGTTGCGGTCTTTGTCTCCAGTTACAGTGTTTGTCCCCACTTACAGTGTTTGCCCCCAGTTACAGTGTTTGTCCCCAGTTACAGAGTTTGTCTCCAGTGACAGTGTTTGTCCCCAGTTACAGTGTTTGCCCCCAGTTACAGTGTTTGTCCCCAGTTACAGTGTTTGCCCCCAGTTACAGTGTTTGTCTCCAGTTAGAGTGTTTGTCCCCAGTTACAGTGTTTGTCCCCAGTTACAGTGTTTGTCCCCAGTTACAGTGTTTGTTCCCAGTTACAGTGTTTGTCCCCAGTTACAGTGTTTGTCCCCATTTACACTGTATGTCCCCAGTTACAGTGTTTGTCCCCAGTTACAGTGTTTGTCTCCAGTTACAGTGTTTCTCTCCAGTTACAGTGTTTGTCCCCAGTTACAGTGTTTGTCTCCAGTTACAGTGTTTGTCCCCAGTTACTGTGTTTGTCCCCAGTTACAGTGTTTGTCCCCAGTTACAGAGTTTGTCCCCGGTTACAGTGTTTGTCCACAGTTACAGTGTTTGTCCCCAGTTACAGTGTTTGTCCCCATTTACAGTGTTTGTCCCTAGTTACAGTGTTTGTCCCCAGTTACAGTGTTTGTCTCCAGTTACAGTGTTTGTCTCCAGTTACAGTGTTTGTCCCCAGTTACAGTGTTTGTCCCCAGTTACAGTGTTTGTCTCCAGTTACAGTGTTTGTCCCCAGTTACAGTGTTTGTCCCCAGTTACACTGTTTGTCCCCAGTTACAGTGCTTGTCCCCAGTTACAGTGTTTGTCTCCAGTTACAGTGTTTGTCTCCAGTTACAGAGTTTGTCCCCAGTTACAGTGTTTGTCCCCAGTTACAGTGTTTGTCTCCAGTTACAGTGTTTGTCTCCAGTTACAGTGTTTGTCCCCAGTTACAGTGTTTGTCCCCAGTTACAGTGTTTGTCTCCAGTTACAGTGTTTGTCCCCAGTTACAGTGTTTGTCCCCAGTTACAGTGTTTGTCCCCAGTTACAGTGCTTGTCCCCAGTTACAGTGTTTGTCTCCAGTTACAGTGTTTGTCTCCAGTTACAGAGTTTGTCTCCAGTTACAGTGTTTGTCCCTAGTTACAGTATTTGTCCCCAGTTACAGTGTTTGTCCCCAGTTACAGTGTTTGTCCCCAGTTACAGTGTTTGTCCCCAGTTACAGTGTTTGTCCCCAGTTACAGTGTTTGTCCCCAGTTACAGTGTTTGTCCCCAGTTACAGTGTTTGTCCCCAGTTACAGTGTTTGTCTCCAGTTACAGTGTTTGTCCCCAGTTACAGTGTTTGTCCCCAGTTACAGTGTTTGTCCTCCCCAGTTACAGTGTGTTTGTCCCCAGTTACAGTGTTTGTCTCCAGTTACAGTGTTTGTCCCCAGTTACTGTGTTTGTCCCCAGTTACAGTGTTTGTCCCCAGTTACAGTGTTTGTCCCCTGTAACAGTGTTTGTCCACAGTAACAGTGTGTTTCCCTCCCCAGTTACGTGTGCCTCATTTACAGTGTTTGACCCTAGTTACAGTGTTTGTCCCCAGTTACAGTGTTTGTCTCCAGTTACAGTGTTTGTCTCCCAGTTACAGTTTGTTTCCTCCCCAGTTACAGTGTTTGTCTCTAGTTACAGTGTTTGTCTCCAGTTACAGTGTTTGTCCCCAGTTACAGTGTTTGTCCCCAGTTACAGTGTTTGTCCCCAGTTACAGTGTTTGTCCCCAGTTACAGTGTTTGTCTCCAGTTACAGTGTTTGTCTCCAGTTACAGAGTTTGTCCCCAGTTACAGTGTTTGTCCCTAGTTACAGCATTTGTCCCCAGTTACAGTGTTTGTCCCCAGTTACAGTGTTTGTCCCCAGTTACAGTGTTTGTCCCCAGTTACAGTGTTTTTCCCCAGTTACAGTGTTTGTCCCCAGTTACAGCGTTTGTCCCCAGTTACAGTGTTTGTCCCCAGTTACAGTGTTTGTCCCCTGTTACATGTTTTTCTCCCCAGTTACAGTGTTTGTCCCCAGTTACAGTGTTTGTCCCCAGTTACAGTGTTTGTCCCCACCCCAGTTACAGTGTTTGTCCCCAGTTACAGTGTTTGTCCCCAGTTACAGTGTTTGTCTCCAGTTACAGTGTTTGTCCCCAGTTACAGTGTTTGTCCCCAGTTACAGTGTTTGTCCCCAGTTACAGTGTTTGTCCCCAGTTACAGTGTTTGTCCCCAGTTACAGTGTTTGTCTCCAGTTACAGTGTTTGTCCCCAGTTACAGTGTTTGTCACCAGTTACAGTGTTTGTCCCCGGTTACCGTGTTTGTCCTCCCCAGTTACAGGTGTTTGTCCCCAGTTACAGTGTTTGTCCCCAGTTACAGTGTTTGTCCCCAGTTACAGTGTTTCCTCCCCAGTTACAGTGTTTGTCCCCAGTTACAGTGTTTGTCTCCAGTTACAGTGTTTGTCCCCAGTTACAGTGTTTGTCCCCAGTTACAGTGTTTGTCCCCAGTTACAGTGTTTGTCCCCAGTTACAGTGTTTGTCCCCGGTTACAGTGTTTGTCCACAGTTACAGTGTTTGTCCCCAGTTACAGTGTTTGCCCCCATTTACAGTGTTTGACCCTAGTTACAGTGTTTGTCCCCAGTTACAGTGTTTGTCTCCAGTTACAGTGTTTGTCTCCAGTTACAGTGTTTGTCCCCAGTTACAGTGTTTGTCTCTAGTTACAGTGTTTGTCTCCAGTTACAGTGTTTGTCCCCAGTTACAGTGTTTGTCCCCAGTTACAGTGTTTGTCCCCAGTTACAGTGTTTGTCCCCAGTTACAGTGTTTGTCTCCAGTTACAGTGTTTGTCTCCAGTTACAGAGTTTGTCCCCAGTTACAGTGTTTGTCCCTAGTTACAGCATTTGTCCCCAGTTACAGTGTTTGTCCCCAGTTACAGTGTTTGTCCCCAGTTACAGTGTTTGTCCCCAGTTACAGTGTTTTTCCCCAGTTACAGTGTTTGTCCCCAGTTACAGCGTTTGTCCCCAGTTACAGTGTTTGTCCCCAGTTACAGTGTTTGTCCCCAGTTACAGTGTTTTTCCCCAGTTACAGTGTTTGTCCCCAGTTACAGTGTTTGTCCCCAGTTACAGTGTTTGTCCCCAGTTACAGTGTTTGTCCCCAGTTACAGTGTTTGTCCCCAGTTACAGTGTTTGTCTCCAGTTACAGTGTTTGTCCCCAGTTAGAGTGTTTGTCCTCCCCAGTTACAGTGTTTGTCCCCAGTTACAGTGTTTGTCCCCAGTTACAGTGTTTGTCCCCAGTTACAGTGTTTGTCTCCAGTTACAGTGTTTGTCCCCAGTTACAGTGTTTGTCCCCAGTTACAGTGTTTGTCCCCAGTTACAGTGTTTGTCCCCAGTTACAGTGTTTGTCCCCAGTTACAGTGTTTGTCCCCAGTTACAGTGTTTGTCCCCAGTTACAGTGTTTGTCCCCTAGTTACAGTGTTTGTCCCCAGTTACAGTGTTTGTCTCCAGTTACAGTGTTTTTTGTCCCCAGTTACAGTGTTTGTCCCCAGTTACAGTGTTTGTCCCCAGTTACAGTGTTTGTCCCCAGTTACAGTGTTTGTCCCCAGTTACAGTGTTTGTCCCCAGTTACAGTGTTTGTCCCCAGTTACAGTGTTTGTCCCCAGTTACAGTGTTTGTCCCCAGTTACAGTGTGTTTGTCCTCCCCAGGTACAGTGTTTGTCCCCAGTTACAGTGTTTGTCCCCAGTTACAGTGTTTGTCCCCAGTTACAGTGTTTGTCCCCAGTTACAGTGTTTGTCTCCAGTTACAGTGTTTGTCCCCAGTTACAGTGTTTGTCCCCAGTTACAGTGTTTGTCCCCAGTTACAGTGTTTGTCCCCAGTTACAGTGTTTGTCCCCAGTTACAGTGTTTGTCCCCAGTTACAAACATTGTTTTCTTGTTCTCAGTTACGCACATTATTTTAAGACTTGTGAAATGTTTCCTAAGTAGAGGGGTTTGTTAATGTGAATAATGTAGTGAGTGAGTGAGTGAGAGAGAGAGAGAGAGAGAGAGAGAGAGAGAGAGAGAGAGAGAGAGAGAGAGAGAGAGAGAGAGATTGTGAGTGACTACAACAGACACACATTACACCACAGAAAATAGGCTGACACAATTCAACAAAGAACAATCATTCGTAAGGCAGTCTTGGTCAAGCAGCGGAGCAGCGCACTTCAGAGCTTCCTTCAGTGCCTTTGTTGGTGAGTTGAGGGTTGCGTTAGAAACTCATGCCGCACTCCGCACTATTCCTTTCTGGCGTGCGTTGAGGTAGAGAGGGCTGAGCTTACGGGATACGAGGACATATTTCCCCGATCGCGCAGTGACCCGAAGACGTCTATATGCTGTTGTTTTTATTGGGAAGCACTAAACCCGTAAGGATCACACAAGCACTTGCTTGATGCGAGTCATCGGGTTTGGTATCGAGAAAGAGGGAGTAATATCTCCTATTCCTGGGATCAGAAGCCCTCCATCGGCATAAAGGCACCTCCCTTGAACTTTTTCTTTGAACCCGTTCTAGATTATTATTATTATTATTATTATAATCAAGGGGGAAGCGCTAAACCCGTAGGATTATACAGCGCCCAGGGGAGGGGGGGATGTGGAAGGCATTCAGGCTTAATTCGGGGAACTGGAGCACAGATCCAATTCCCTAAATCAAGAGCCCCTCACCAACATCAAGGAACCTTCCATGAGGGGAACCCGGTCTAGAGATGTCCACTATGGTTGCCATGGAGACGTATCTTCCGTCTCCACCACTCACCAGCTTCGACTCTCTGTCTCTCTCTCTCTCTGTCTCTCTCTCTCTGTCTCTCTCTCTCTCTGTCTCTCTCTCTCTGTCTCTCTCTCTCTGTCTGTCTGTCTCTCTCTCTCTCTCTCTCTCTCTCTCTCTCTCCCTCGCTCTCTCTCTCCTGTATCTACTGCTCCAAGAATTTGGAGCTAATCTTTTCTTCCTGGGATCAGAACCTGATGACCTTTCATTCCCAATGGTGCTGCGTGACCCCCGTATGGGTTTAGCGCTTCTCAATAATAATAATGATGATGATGATGATGATGATGATGATGATAATAATAATAATAATAATTACAATACTACTACTACTACCATTACTACTACTACTACTACTACTACTACTACCTACCTACCTACCCTCTCTGTCTCTCTCTCTCTCTCTCTCTCTCTCTCTCTCTCTCTCTCTCTCTCTCTCTCTCTCTCTTTTACACAGGGTGACAAGATTAGGTTAAGGATCTCTAACTTTATTGACAAGTTAAGAATTACCAACTTTATTGACATGCTAAGAGCTGTTACTAAATCAGCTCATTTCAAAGCATTTTTATTGTTACGAAACTTACAAGTAGGGAACATCATGAAGCTGGAGCCATCCATGGGCCAACATTTTCATTTGATCAACTGAATTTATCTCGTTAACATCATTATGCTGTACGAATGTATTCCAGACTCGAGTCATCCTGGGGTAAATTATTTCGGATGAAGTGATGTCCTGGAGAAGGGCACAGCCAGAGTGAAGTTGCTGCTTTCTGCCCGTCTTGTGGTATAGAAAGTTGCTTCTCGCTGTCCTCGAAGTGGAGCCAAATGTGGTACTTTGACAATGTTGGCCTTGTACATAACAGTAAGGCCACCCACATCCCTCCTGTGTTGAAAGCTCTGCTGAAATGACAGATCTATCCAGGATGGGCCATGGTGAGAGATGAGAGGTCTTGCTCTGTTCTCAACTCTGTCAAGCAGTCACAGATGAGAGGGGGGCAGGCAAACCAAGGTGTGAGTGTACTTGTGCCTCATACAGATTCTTGCAACCCCTACTGTCAAGCAGATGAGAAACATGTTGAAGTGCTGTAAGCTTCCTGGCTGCCTTGTTTGCAAGATTTATAACGTGGTTCTTCATTGTCAGTTTGGAGTCAAGTTTCACCCCAAGGATATCAACTTCTTCCCCAGGTACCAACACTCTCCCATTCATCCTTACTACTGCACCGGCAGTACCATCATTGTGCCTAGAGACCATCATCATTTGTGTTTTCTCAGGTGCAAATGTTACCTGCCATCGGTTTCCCCAAGCTGATATAGCTCTTAGCTGATGAGTGATGTAGTTTAAAGCACCTGGCATTTCTTCACTTGGATAAGTACATGTCAGAGTACAGTCGTGCGCGGGATTCTGGGATAAAATGAAGAAGGTCATTGAAGAAGACATTCCATAACAATGGTCCAAGCACCACTTCATTGTGGAACACTTGCCCCAATAGGATGTCTTGCTGATTCTGTTCCATTGAGAACTACCCTTAGAGATCTACCATGAAGGTAATCACTGAGGAGACATAGTGAAAAGCCTGCAATTCCCAGCAATGTCCAGTACTAACACACAGCTGACTTTGGAGTCATCCAGTAACTGGTGCCATTTAGTGGAGAGGTTTAACAAAAGATCAGCAACAAAGTAACCCTTCCTGAAGCCATATTGACGGTCACAAAGTAGTGCGTAGTAGTCGAAAAAACTGTCATCTGTCTTGAGATTATTGTCTCAAGGATCTTGCCAGTAACTGACAGGAGTGACACTGGTCTGTAGTTGCTGATTTCTGCTCTGCTCTTCCTTTTGCTTAGCATTTGCCTCTTACACTGTACTAGGTAGTATTGAAAGATGCGAGTTACAGGTGCTGCTAGTTGGTCTGCACATCTCAGCAATCTTGGGCTCAATAAGAAGAAGATGCACCTCCTCCTGCCTTATTGTCACCACTGACAGTTTTGACACAGTTCTTGCAGCTAGCCAAGGAGGGTCCCTTGCTGGAGCAGGAACTTACATTTTGGTAGCAAAGTGTTCGGCAAAGAGGTCCGCTTTCTCTTGACTACTAGTAGAGGTGGTCCCATCCTGTAGATTCAGAGGTGGAATTAGTTCATCAGGCAGATAACCTTGTCTGTCCTTGACCATGGACCACCAGGTTTTGGAGCCTAATCTACCTGATGTTACCTCTCTTTTTGTGTCCACCTCCCATTTAGAGATGACCTACTTTTGAACTTCACCCATATGCCTACAGGCTTGCCTGTGCAAGTTCCTGTTATAGGTAGTAAGATGTCTTTTATTCCTTCGCCATGCCTTGTACTTAGATCAGCCAAGCCAAGACTGATCTGTAGGCTTCGTCACATACTGCCGGTGTCCAGTGAAGGCTTTCACTTGGTTGTCAACATCCCCTTGGAGAAGAGCATTCCAATCGGTGGTGGTGAGCTCAGAGTAAAGGGCTGGCCAATTACCTCTTTCCCATAGCTTGGTTGTACGTGTGGAGTCCTCACCTCGTTCCGCTGGGATCTTAAGTGTCGTGAAAACAGCCTTGTTGTCAGACGATCCAACATAGCCGAGGGACTGACAAGTGACTATACCTTCAGCCATATCACTCACTACTGGGTCGAGGGAGGAGCCAGAGATGTGAGTAGGGAAACCAGCAAAGTTTCTCATGTCAAACACTGCAAGAAAGTCATCAAAGTCCCTCTGTATAAGATGTTGGTCAAGGTCACCAACAATTATGAGCACTGCCTAGGTGCCTGGGAGGGTGGACTCTCTCTCTCTCTCTCTCTCTCTCTCTCTCTCTCTCTCTCTCTCTCTCTCTCTCTCTCTCTCTCTCTCTCTCTCTCTCTCTCTCTCTCTCTCTCTCTCTCTCTCTCTCTCTCTCTATCCCTTTCTCTCTCTCACTCTCTCACGCTGACGTTAACACTGACACCAGGATGCTTAGTAAACAAAAGAAAAAACAAAAAAAAAAAACAGTGGTTTTCGGAAGACACAGATAAATATTCTACCGCTGGCCAGATTCCCTACACCCAGAGCAGTAAGGAAAGACTGTCCACCCACTGCATCAGTGTTGTAATACTGTGTACACCACCAATGTTGGAAGATCCCCAATAATTACGGACCGCATCTTATGAAACTGAGATTAGTTCAAACCGTCTGTGTCATCAGTGTCACAGAACACCTTATCTGTGCATACAATGATCGTCTTTGACATTAGTGACCAAAGACTGTATATCTAAGGACGCCATGATACAACTAGACAAGCCCCATATTAATTCCGGTATTAATTTCAGTGACGTTAAAGTACCAGAAAGAGATTAACAGAACACAGCAGCAGTTGAGGCAGCTCAGGGACTCGGTAAGTACTAACACTGAGCTCAGTTTCACTACTCTGGACTAGGGAGGCAACACTAAAAGATCTATGTCCTCAATTTGACAAACATTTGAGGCAGATAAGCGTCAAACGGCCTCCGTTGTCGCTATTATTTCCTGTTGGTGGTAGGCCTCGTATACGTGTTCCGTTCGGTCTTGTGCACCTGATTTGCCTGTGGGTATGATTGCTTTCTACCAACTAGCTAAATACCACCTGACAACTTAAAATATATCCACAGTATCCACTGCCTTACAGCTGTTGCAAACAACAGCTGTAAGGCAGGGTGCAAGCAACAGCTGTGTCAGAGCAGAACAGAAACTGTAAGGCAGGGTGCAAGCAACAGCTTTAAGGCAGAGTGCAAGTAACTGCTGTAAGGAAGGGAGCAAGCAACAGCTGTAAGGCAGGGTGCAAGCAACAGCTGTGTCAGAGCAGAACAGAAGCTGTAAGGCAGAGTGCAGGTAATTGCTGTAAGGCAGAGTGCAATCAACAGCTAAAAGGCATGGTGCAAGCAACAGCTGTAACGTAGCGTGTAAGAAACAGCTGTGTGTCAGAGAAGACCAACAGCTGTAAGGCAGAGAGCAAGCAACAGCTGTGTGTCAGAAAAGAGCAGCAGCTGTAAGACAGCAGCTCAACAACAGCCGTGTCAGAGCAACAAGACAATACTAAGACTTACACAAAAAGGATAAAAACGAGGTACACTTGAAACTTGGGTGGGTCGTGTCAAGACGACTTTTCAACCTTCGCAGACGACACGAAAAATAGCACATGCAGCGCTGCTACCTCAGCTAAGAGACGACCCATGAAACGACTTCTACAGGAAGATGAACGACAACACAGTGACTGGACGACTCAGCAAACGACTTCTACAAGATGAACGACAATACAACCACCGGACCACCCCGCAAACAACTTTCATAAGAACGAACACAACGACTCTTAACTGTCGTCAAAACAAGATGCGAACAGCGATTATTCTTAGCTGCAAATGCAATCACCATTACTACAATCACCACAATCACCATCACTATAACAATCACTACAACCATCACCACAATCACCATCACTGACCATCACCACAATTAACTCTACCACCACAATCACCATCACTGACCACCGTCACCACTATTTCTACCACCACCACAATCACCAAAACTGACCACCATCATCACTACCACCACCACCAACACAAACACTCCCAATATCACCGTTACACAAACTCTCTCTCCTTCCTTCCTTCCTTCCTTCCTTCCTTCCTTCCTTGCTTATCGTCATTCCTTCCTCCTCCTCCTCCTCCTCCTCCTCTTCTCTTACTATTATTACAATTTCCAATTAAGCAAGACTTACGACTTCAATCATTTGTTCGTTAGTCTTACTAGCAACCACGACCACAATTACTCACCAGTTTCTTGATGTTTACTCGTTGATCACTCGTTAAATAATGACCCGTTGTGGCCGCTTGCACGCTCCAGATTGTCAATAGTTACCTGGAGGCCATATTACCGGAGGGGGGAGAGAGGGGAATGGAGGGGGTGGGAATGGAAGGGGAGAGGGGACGGGGTGGGAATGGAGATTGGAGAGGGGAGGGGTGGGAAAAGAGGGGGTACAGGGGACAAAGATTCGGAGAAGCAGGAGGAAGAGGAGGAGAAGGGGAAATGGGAGACACGTGGAGAGAGGAGCAAGAGGGAAGTGAAGATAAGAGGGGAAGTGAGAAATGCACTGTAGGGGTGCATGGGAGTGCACAGGAATGCATGAGAATGCATAGGATTACACGGGAGTGAATGGTAGTACACGCGAGTGCATGAGAGTACACGTAAGCACATGAGAATACACGGAAGTACACGGGAGTACAAGGATGTATACGGAAGCACATGGGAGTACATGAGTGTACATGGAGTACACGGAAGCACATGGGGAGTGTGCACGGAAGCACATGGATGCACACAGAAGCACATGGTAGTACATGGGTGTACACGGAAGCACATGGGAGTAAACGGAAGTACAGGGGAGTACACGGAAGTGTACATATTGTTTTCGAGAACCTGGCATTGAGTGAACTTAAAAAGTGTACAGACGTCATGCACTACAACTGCCTCTACTGAAGTCTGACAGACGTCATGCACTACAACTGCCTCTACTGAAGTCTGACAGACGTCATGCACTACAACTGCCTCTACTGAAGTCTGACAGACGTCATGCACTACAACTGCTTCTACTAAAATCTGACAGACGTCATGCACTACAACTGCCTCTACTGAAGTCTGACAGACGTCATGCACTACAACTGCCTCTACTGAAGTCTGACAGACGTCATGCACTACAACTGCTTCTACTAAAATCTGACAGACGTCATGCACTACAACTGCCTCTACTGAAGTCTGACAGACGTCATGCACTACAACTGCTTCTACTGAAGTCTGACAGACGTCATGCACTACAACTGCCTTTACTGAAGTCTGACAGACGTCATGCGCTACAACTGCCTACACTGAAGTCTGACAGACGTCATGCACTACAACTGCCTCTACTGAAGTCTGACAGACGTCATGCGCTACAACTGCCTCTACTGAAGTCTGACAGACGTCATGCGCTACAACTGCCTCTACTGAAGTCTGACAGACGTCATGCGCTACAACTGCCTCTACTGAAGTCTGACAGACGTCATGCACTACAACTGCCTCTACTGAAGCCTGACAGACGTCATGCGCTACAACTGCCTCTACTGAAGTCTGACAGACGTCATGCGCTACAACTGCCTCTACTGAAGTCTGACAGACGTCATGCGCTACAACTGCCTCTACTGAAGTCTGACAGACGTCATGCACTACAACTGCCTCTACTGAAGTCTGACAGACGTTATGCACTACAACTGCCTCTACTGAAGTCTGACAGACGTCATGCACTACAACTGCCTCTACTGAAGTCTGACAGACGTCATGCACTACAACTGCCTCTACTGAAGTCTGACAGACGTCATGCACTACAACTGCCTCTACTGAAGTCTGACAGCCGTCATGCGCTACAACTGCCTCTACTGAAGCCTGACAGACGTCATGCGCTACAACTGCCTCTACTGAAGTCTGACAGACGTCATGCACTACAACTGCCTCTACTGAAGTCTGACAGACGTCATGCACTACAACTGCCTCTACTGAAGTCTGACAGCCGTCATGCGCTACAACTGCCTCTACTGAAGCCTGACAGACGTCATGCGCTACAACTGCCTCTACTGAAGTCTGACAGACGTCATGCACTACAACTGCCTCTACTGAAGTCTGACAGACGTCATGCGCTACAACTGCCTCTACTGAACTCTGACAGACGTCATGCACTACAACTGCCTCTACTGAACTCTGACAGACGTCATGCACTACAACTGCCTCTACTGAAGTCTGACAGACGTCATGCGCTACAACTGCCTCTACTGAAGTCTGACAGACGTCATGCACTACAACTGCCTCTACTGAAGCCTGACAGACGTCATGCACTACAACTGCCTCTACTGAAGTCTGACAAACGTCATGCGCTACAACTGCCTCTACTGAAGTCTGACAGACGTCATGCACTACAACTGCCTCTACTGAAGCCTGACAGACGTCATGCGCTACAACTGCCTCTACTGAAGTCTGACAGACGTCATGCACTACAACTGCCTCTACTGAAGCCTGACAGACGTCATGCACTACAACTGCCTCTACTGAAGCCTGACAGACGTCATGCACTACAACTGCCTCTACTGAAGCCTGACAGACGTCATGCACTACAACTGCCTCTACTGAAGCCTGACAGACGTCATGCACTACAACTGCCTCTACTGAAGTCTGACAGACGTCATGCACTACAACTGCCTCTACTGAAGCCTGACAGACGTCATGCACTACAACTGCCTCTACTGAAGCCTGACAGACGTCATGCACTACAACTGCCTCTACTGAAGTCTGACAGACGTCATGCGCTACAACTGCCTCTACTGAAGTCTGACAGACGTCATGCGCTACAACTGCCTCTACTGAAGTCTGACAGACGTCATGCACTACAACTGCCTCTACTGAAGCCTGACAGACGTCATGCACTACAACTGCCTCTACTGAAGTCTGACAGACGTCATGCGCTACAACTGCCTCTACTGAAGTCTGACAGACGTCATGCACTACAACTGCCTCTACTGAAGTCTGACAGACGTCATGCGCAACAACTGCCTCTACTGAAGTCTGACAGACGTCATGCACTACAACAGCCTCTACTGAAGCCTGACAGACGTCATGCACTACAACTGCCTCTACCGAAGTCTGACAGACGACATGCACTACAACTGCCTCTACTGAAGTCTGACAGACGTCATGAGCTACAACTGCCTCCACTGAAGTCTGACAGACGTCATGCACTACAACTGCCTCTACTGAAGCCTGACAAACATCATGCACTTCAGCTGCCTCTACCAAAGCCTGGCAGACGTCATGCGCTACAACTACCTCCACTGAAGCCTGACAGACCTCATGCGCTACAACTGCCTCTACTGAAGCCTGACAGACGTCATGCGCTACAACTGCCTCTACTGAAGCCTGACAGACGTCATGCGCTACAACTGCTTCTACTGAAGCCTGGCAGACGTCATGCGCTACAACTGCCTCTACTGAAGCCTGACAGACGTCATGCGCTACAACTGCCTCTACTGAAGCCTGACAGACGTCATGCGCTACAACTGCCTCTACTGAAGCCTGACAGACGTCATGCGCTACAACTGCCTCTACTGAAGCCTGGCAGACGCCATGCGCTACAACTGCCTCTACTGAAGCCTGACAGACGTCATGCGCTACAACTGCCTCTACCAAAGCCTGACAGACGTCATGCGCTACAACTGCCTCTACTGAAGCCTGGCAGACGTCATGCGCTACAACTGCCTCTACTGAAGCCTGACAGACGTCATGCGCTACAACTGCCTCTACTGAAGCCTGACAGACGTCATGCGCTACAACTGCCTCTACTGAAGCCTGGCAGACGTCATGCGCTACTACTGCCTCTACTGAAGCCTGACAGACGTCATGCGCTACAACTGCCTCTACTGAAGCCTGACAGACGTCATGCGCTACAACTGCCTCTACTGAAGCCTGACAGACGTCAGGCACTACTGCTGCCTCTACCAAAGCCTGGCAGACGTCATGCGCTACAACTGCCTCTACTGAAGCCTGACAGACGTCATGCGCTACAACTGCCTCTACTGAAGCCTGACAGACGACATGCGCTACAACTGCCTCTACTGAAGCCTGACAGACGTCATGCGCTACAACTGCCTCTACTGAAGCCTGACAGACGGCATGCGCTACAACTGCCTATCCCGAAGCCTGACAGACGGCATGCGCTACAACTGCCTCTACTGAAGCCTGACAGACGTCATGCGCTATAACTACTTCTACTGAAGCCTGACAGACGTCATGCACTACAACTGCCTCTACTGAAGCCTGACAGACGCCATGCGCTACAACTGCTTCTACTGAAGCCTGATAGACGTAATGCGCTACAACTGCCTCTACTGAAGCCTGACAGACGGCATGCGCTACAACTGCCTATCCCGAAGCCTGACAGACGGCATGCGCTACAACTGCCTCTACTGAAGTCTGACAGACGTCATGCACTACAACTGCCTCTACTGAAGCCTGACAAACGTCATGCGCTACAACTACCTCTACTGAAGCCTGACAGACGTCATGCGCTACAACTGCCTCTACCGAAGCCTGACAGACGACATGCGCTACAACTGCCTCTACTGAAGCCTGACAGACGCCATGCGCTACAACTGCTTCTACTGAAGCCTGACAGACGTCATGCGCTACAACTGCCTCTACCGAAGCCTGATAGACGTCATGCGCTACAACTGCCACTACTGAAGCCTGACAGACGTCATGCGCTACAACTGCCTGTACTGAAGCCTGGCAGACGTCATTCGCTATAACTATCTCTTCTGAAGCCTGACACACGTCATGCACTACAAGTGCCTCTACTGAAGACTGACAGACGTCATGCACTACAACTGCCTCTACTGAAGCCTGACAGACGTCATGCACTACAACTGCCTCTACTGAAGCCTGACAGACGTCATGCACTACAACTGCCTCTTCTGAAGCCTGACAGACGTCATGCACTACAACTGCCTCTACTGAAGTCTGACAGACGTCATGCGCTACAACTGCCTCTACTGAAGTCTGACAGACGTCATGCGCTACAACTGCCTCTACTGAAGTCTGACAGACGTCATGCACTACAACTGCCTCTACTGAAGTCTGACAGACGTCTTGCTCTACAACTGCCTCTACTGAAGTCTGACAGACGTCATGCACTACAACTGCCTCTACTGAAGCCTGACAGACGTCAAGCACTACAAGTGCCTCTACTGAAGCCTGACAGACGTCATGCACTACAACTGCCTCTACTGAAGTCTGACAGACGTCATGCACTACAACTGCCTCTACTGAAGCCTGACAGACGTCATGCACTACAACTGCCTCTACTGAAGCCTGACAGACGTCATGCACTACAACTGCCTCTACTGAAGCCTGACAGACGTCATGCACTACAACTGCCTCTACTGAAGTCTGACAGACGTCATGCGCTACAACTGCCTCTACTGAAGTCTGACAGACGTCATGCACTACAACTGCCTCTACTGAAGCCTGACAGACGTCATGCACTACAACTGCCTCTACTGAAGTCTGAGAGACGTCATGCACTACAACTGCCTCTACTGAAGTCTGACAGACGTCATGCGCTACAACTGCCTCTACTGAAGTCTGACAGACGTCATGCACTACATCTGCCTCTACTGAAGCCTGACAGACGTCATGCACTACAACTGCCTCTACCGAAGTCTGACAGACGTCACGCACTACAACTGCCTCTACTGAAGCCTGACAGACGTCATGAGCTACAACTGCCTCCACTGAAGTCTGACAGACGTCATGCACTACAACTGCCTCTACTGAAGCCTGACAGACGTCATGCACTACAGCTGCCTCTACCAAGGCCTGGCAGACGTCATGCACTACAACTGCCTCCACTGAAGCCTGACAGACCTCATGCGCTACAACTGCCTCTACTGAAGCCTGACAGACGTCATGCGCTACAACTGCCTCTACTGAAGCCTGACAGACGTCATGCGCTACAACTGCCTCTACTGAAGCCTGGCAGACGTCATGCGCTACAACTGCCTCTACTGAAGCCTGACAGACGTCATGCGCTACAACTGCCTCTACTGAAGCCTGACAGACGTCATGCGCTACAACTGCCTCTACTGAAGCCTGACAGACGTCATGCGCTACAACTGCCTCTACTGAAGCCTGGCAGACGCCATGCGCTATAACTGCCTCTACTGAAGCCTGACAGACGTCATGCGCTACAACTGCCTCTACCAAAGCCTGACAGACGTCATGCGCTACAACTGCCTCTACTGAAGCCTGGCAGACGTCATGCGCTACAACTGCCTCTACTGAAGCCTGACAGACGTCATACGCTACAACTGCCTCTACCAAAGCCTGACAGACGTCATGCGCTACAACTGCCTCTACTGAAGCATGGCAGACGTCATGCGCTACTACTGCCTCTACTGAAGCCTGACAGACGTCATGCGCTACAACTGCCTCTACTGAAGCCTGACAGACGTCATGCGCTACAACTGCCTCTACTGAAGCCTGACAGACGTCAGGCACTACTGCTGCCTCTACCAAAGCCTGGCAGACGATATGCGCTACAACTGCCTCTACTGAAGCCTGACAGACGTCATGCGCTACAACTGCCTCTACTGAAGCCTGACAGACGTCAGGCACTACTGCTGCCTCTACCAAAGCCTGGCAGACGTCATGCGCTACAACTGCCTCTACTGAAGCCTGACAGACGTCATGCGCTACAACTGCCTCTATTGAAGCCTGACAGACGTCATGCCGTACAACTGCCTCTACTGAAGCCTGACGGACGTCATGCGCTACAACTGCCTCTACTGAAGCCTGACAGACGTCAGGCACTACTGCTGCCTCTACCAAAGCCTGGCAGACGTCATGCGCTACAACTGCCTCTACTGAAGCCTGACAGACGTCATGCGCTACAACTGCCTCTACTGAAGCCTGACAGACGTCAGGCACTACTGCTGCCTCTACCAAAGCCTGGCAGACGTCTTGCGCTACAACTGCCTCTACTGAAGCCTGACAGACGTCATGCGCTACAACTGCCTCTACTGAAGCCTGACAGACGTCATGCGCTACAACTGCCTCTACTGAAGCCTGACAGACGTCATGCGCTATAACTACTTCTACTGAAGCCTGACAGACGTCATGCGCTACAACTGCCACTATTGAAGCCTGACAGACGCCATGCGCTACAACTGCTTCTACTGAAGCCTGATAGACGTCATGCGCTACAACTGCCTCTACTGAAGCCTGACAGACGGCATGCGCTACAACTGCCTATCCCGACGCCTGACAGACGGCATGCGCTGCAACTGCCTCTACTGAAGCCTGACAGACGTCATGCGCTACAACTGCCTCTACCGAAGCCTGACAGACGATATGCGCTACAACTGCCTCTACTGAAGCCTGACAGACGCCATGCGCTACAACTGCTTCTACTGAAGCCTGATAGACGTCATGCGCTACAACTGCCTCTACTGAAGCCTGACAGACGTCATGCGCTACAACTGCCTGTTCTGAAGCCTGGCAGACGTCATTCGCTATAACTATCTCTACTGAAGCCTGACACACGTCATGCGCTACAACTGCCTCTACTGAAGCCTGACAGACTTCATGCGCTGCACCTGCCTCTACTGAAGCCTGACAGACGTTATGGGCTACAACTGCCTATCCCGAAGCCTGACGGACGGCATGCGCTACAACTGCCTCTACTGAAGCCTGACAGACGTCATGCGCTACAACTGCCTCTACTGAAGCCTGACAAACGTCATGCGCTACAACTACCTCTACTGAAGCCTGTCAGACGTCATGCGCTACAACTGCCTCTACTGAAGCCTGACAGACGTCATGCGCTACAACTGCCTCTACTGAAGCCTGGCAGACGTCATGCGCTACAACTGCCTCTACCAAAGCCTGACAGACGTCATGCGCTACAACTGCCTCTACTGAAGCCTGACAGACGTCATGCGCTACAACTGCCTCTACTGAAGCCTGACAGACGTCATGCGCTACAACTACCTCTACTGAAGCCTGGCAGACGTCATGCGCTACAATTGCCTCTACTGAAGCCTGACAGACGTCATGTGCTACAACTGCCTCTACCAAAAGCCTGAAAGACGTCATGCGCTACGACTTTCTCTATTGAAGCCTGACAGACGTCATGTGTTACAACTACCTCTACTGAAGCCTGACAGACGTCAAGCGCTACAACTACCTGTACTGAGACCTGGCAGACGTCATGCGCTACAACTGCCTCTACCAAAGCCTGACAGACGTCATCCGCTACACCTGCCTCTACTGAAGCCTGACAGACGTTATGCGCAACAACTGCCTATCCCGAAGCCTGACAGACGGCATGCGCTACAACTGCCTCTACTGAAGCCTGACTGACGTCATGCGCTACAACTGCCTCTACTGAAGCCTGACAAACGTCATGCGCTACAACTGCCTCTACTGAAGCCTGACAGACGTCATGCGCTACAACTGCCTCTACTGAAGCCTGACAGACGTCATGCGCTACAACTGCCTCTACCGAAGCCTTACAGACGTCATGCGCTACAGCTGCCTCTACTGAAGCCTGGCAGACGTCATGCGCTACAACTGCCTCTACCAAAGCCTAACAGACGTCATGCGCTACAACTGCCTCTACTGAAGCCTGACAGACGTCATGCGCTACAACTGCCTCTACTGAAGCCTGACAGACGTCATGCGCTACAACTACCTCTACTGAAGCCTGGCAGACGTCATGCGCTACAACTGCCACTACTGAAGCCTGACAGACGTCATGCGCTACAACTGCCTCTACTGAGACCTGGCAGACGTCATGCGCTACAATTGCCTCTACTGAAGCCTGACAGACGTCATGTGCTACAACTGCCTCTTCCAAAAGCTTGAAAGACGTCATACGCTACGACTTTCTCTATTGAAGCCTGACAGACGTCATGCGCTACAACTACCTCTACTGAAGCCTGACAGACGTCATGCGCTACAACTGCCTCTACCAAAGCCTGACAGACGTCATGCGCTACGACTTCCTCTACTGAAGCCTGACAGACGTCAATCGCTACAACTACCTCTACTGAGACCTGGCAGACGTCATGCGCTACAATTGCCTCTACTGAAGCCTGACAGACGTCATGCGCTACAACTGCCTCTACCAAAGCCTGTCAGACGTCATGCGCTACGACTTCCTCTACTGAAGCCTGACAGACGTCATGCGTTACAACTGCCTCTACTGAAGCCTGACAGACGTCATGCGCTACAACTACCTCTACTGAAGCCTGGCACGTCATGCGCTACAACTGCCTCAACTCCATTAGTAACAATCCTCCTGCACCAACTTACTTCTGACAGCCACAGCCGTGTGTAGACAGCTAATTCTGCTTATGCTGTGCTCCGGGCGAACAATGGTCTACAGCCATGTTCCACATCTGGGAATCTTGAAGACGTGTCTCCCACCAGTGGTTTCACGTCAGTTCAGTAGAGATGATATACGAAGACGGTGACCACTGCTGCCACTGTGTCGGTGACCACTGCTGCCACTGTGTCGGTGACCACTGCTGCCACTGTGTCGGTGACCACTGCTGCCACTGTGTCGGTGACCACTGCTGCCACTGTGTCGGTGACCACTGCTGCCACTGTGTCGGCGACCACTGCTGCCACTGTGTCGGTGACCACTGCTGCTACTGTGTCGGTGACCACTGCTGCTACTGTGTCGGTGACCACTGCTGCCACTGTGTCGGCGACCACTGCTGCCACTGTGTCGGTGACCACTGCTGCTACTGTGTCGGTGACCACTGCTGCTACTGTGTCGGCGACCACTGCTGCCACTGTGTCGGTGACCACTGCTGCTACTGTGTCGGTGACCACTGCTGCTACTGTGCCGGTGACCACTGCTGCCACTGTGTCGGTGACCACTGCTGCTACTGTGTCGGTGACCACTGCAGCTACTGTGTCGGTGATCACTGTTTCCACTGTGTCGGTGACCACTGCTGCCACTGTGTTGGTGACCACTGCTGCCACTGTGTCGGTGACCACTGCTGCCACTGTGCCGGTGACCACTGCTGCCACTGTGTCGGTGACCACTGCTGCCACTGTGTCGGTGACCACTGCTGCCACTGTGTCGGTGACCACTGCTGCCACTGTGTCGATGACCACTGCTGCCACAGTACCGGTGACCACTGCTGCCACTGTAGCAGCGACCACTGCTGCCACTGTGTCGGTGACCACAGCTGCCACTGTGTCGGTGACCACTGCTGCCACTGTACCGGTGACCACTACTGCCACTGTTCTGGTGACCACTGCTGCCACTGTGTCGGTGACCACTGCTGCCACTGTACCAGTGACCACTGCTGACACTGTGCCGGTGACCACTGCTGCCACTGTGTCGGTGAGCACTGCTGCCACTGTGTCGGTGACCACTGCTGCTACTGTGTCGGTGACCACTGCTGCTACTGTGTCGGTGACCACTGTTGCCACTGTGTCGGTGACCACAGCTGCCACTCTGTTGGTGACCACTGCTGCCACTGTGTCGGTGACCACTGCTGCCACTGTGCCCGTGACCAGTGCTGCCACTGTTTAGGTGACCACTGCTGCCACTGTGTCGGTGACCACTGCCGCCACTGTGTCGGTGACCACTGCTGCCACTGTGCCGCTGACCACTGTTGCCACTGTGTCGGTGACCACTGCTGCCACAGTACCGGTGACCACTGCTGCCACAGTACCTGTGACCACTGCTGCCACTGTGTCAGTGACCTCTGCTGCCACTGTGTCGGTGACCACTGCTGCCACAGTACCGGTGACCACTGCTGCCACAGTACCTGTGACCACTGCTGCCACTGTATCAGTGACCTCTGCTGCCACTGTGTCGGTGACCACTGCTGCCACTGTACCGGTGACCACTGCTGCCACAGTACCGGTGACCTCTGCTGCCACTGTACCGGTGACCACTGCTGCCACAGTACCGGTGACCACTGCTGCCACTATATCAGTGACCACTGCTGCCACTGTGTCGGTGACCACTGCTGCCACTGTACCGGTGACCACTGCTGCCACTGTGTCGGTTACCACTGCTGCCACTGTGTCGGTGGCCACTGCTGCCACTGTGCCGGTGACCACTGCTGCCACTGTGTCGGTGACCTCTGCTGCCACTGTGTCGTTGACCACTACTGCCACTGTGTCGGTGAGTACTGCTGCCACTGTGTCGGTGACCACTGCTGCTACTGTGTCGGTGACCACTGCTGCTACTGTGTCGGTGACCACTGTTCCCAGTGTGTCGGTGACCACTGCTGCCACTGTGTTGGTGACCACTGCTGCCACTGTGTCGGTGACCACTGGTGCCACTGTGCCGGTGACCACTGCTGCCACTGTGTCGGTGACCGCTGCTGCCACTGTGTAGGTGACCACTGCCGCCACTGTGCCGGTGACCACTGCTGCCACTGTGCCGGTGACCACTGTTGCCACTGTACCGGTGACCACTGCTGCCACTGTATCAGTGACCACTGCTGCCACTGTGTCGGTGACCACTGCTGTTACTGTGTCGGTGACCACTGCTGCCACTGTGTCGGTGACCACTGCTGCTACTATGTCGGTGACCACTGCTGCCACTGTGTCGGTGACCACTGCTGCCACTGTGTCGGTGACCACTGTTGCCACTGTGTCGGTGACCACTGCTGTTGCTGTGTCGGTGACCACTGCTGCCACTGTGTCGGTGACCACTGCTGGAACTGTGTCGGTGACCACTGCTGCTACTGAGTCGGTGACCACTGCTGCCACTGTGCCGGTGACCACTGCTGCTACTGTGTCGGTGACCACTGCTGCCACTGTGTCGGTGACCACTGCTGCCACTGTGTCGTTGACCACTGCTGCTACTGTGTCGGTGACCACTGCTGCCACTGTGTCGGTGACCACTGCTGCTACTGTGTCGGTGACCACTGCTGCCACAGTGTCGGTGACCACTGCTGCTACTGTGTCGGTGACCACTGCTGCTTCTGTGTCGGTGACCGCTGCTGCCACTTTGCCGGTGACCACTGCTGCCACTGTGTCGGTGACCACTGCTGCCACTGTGTCGGTGACCACTGCTGCCACTGTGTCGGTGACCACTGCTGCCACTGTGTCGGTGACCACTGCTGCCACTGTACCAGTGACCACTGCTGCCACTGTGCCGGTGACCACTGCTGCCACTGTGTCGGTGACCACTGCTGCCACTGTGTCGGTAACCACTGCTGCCACTGTGTCGGTGAGCACTGCTGCCACTGTGTTAGTGACCACTGCTGGCACTGTGTCGGTGACTACTGCTGCCACTGTACCGGTGACCACTACTGCCACTGTGCCGGTGACCACTGCTGCCACTGTGTCGGTGACCACTGCTGCCACTGTACCGGTGACCACTGCTGCCACTGTTCCGGTGACCACTGCTGCCACTGTGTCGGTGACCACTGCTGCCACTGTACCAGTGACCACTGCTGCCACTGTGCCGGTGACCACTGCTGCCACTGTGTCGGTGACCACTGCTGCCACTGTGTCGGTGACCACTGCTGCCACTGTGTCGGTGAGCACTGCTGCCACTGTGTTAGTGACCACTGCTGCCACTGTGTCGGTGACCACTGCTGCCACTGTGCCTGTGACCACTACTGCCACTGTGTCGGTGACCACTGCTGCCACTGTGTCGGTGACCACTGCTGCTACTGTGTCGGTGACCACTGCTGCCACTGTGTCGGTGGCCACTGCTGCCACTGTGTCGGTGACCACTGCTGCAACTGTGCCGGTGCCTACTGCTGCCACTGTGTCGGTGACCACTGCTGCCACTGTACCGGTGACCACTGCTGCCACAGTACCGGTGACCACTGCTGCCACTGTATCAGCGACCACTGCTGCCACTGTGTCGGTGACCACTGCTGCCACTGTGTCGGTGAGCACTGCTGCCACTGTACCGGTGACCACTGCTGCCACTGTTCTTGTGACCACTGCTGCCACTGTGTCGGTGACCACTGCTGCAACTGTGCCGGTGCCCACTGCTGCCACTGTGTCGGTGACCACAGCTGCCACTGTGTTGGTGACCACTGCTGCCACTGTGTCGGTGACCACTGCTGCCACTGTGCCGGTGACCAGTGCTGCCACTGTGTCGGTGACCACTGCTGCCACTGTGTCGGTGACCACTGCCGCCACTGTGTCGGTGACCACTGCTGCCACTGTTTCGGTGACCACTGCTGCCACTGATTCGGTGACCACTGCTGCCACTGTGTCGGTGACCACTGCTGCCACTGTGTCGGTGACCACTGCTGCCACTGTGTCGGTGACCACTGCTGCCACTGTGCCGGTGACCACTGTTGCCACTGTGTTGGTGACCACTGCTGCCACTGTGTCGGTGTCCACTGCTGCCACAGTACCGATGACCACTGCTGCCACTGTATCAGTGACCACTGCTGCCACTGTGTCGGTGACCACTGCTGCCACTGTACCGGTGACCACTGCTGCCACAGTACCGGTGACCACTGCTGCCACTGTACCGGTGACCACTGCTGCCACAGTACCGGTGACCACTGCTGCCACTGTATCTGTGACCACTGCTGCCACTGTGTCGGTGACCACTGCTGCCACTGTGTCGGTGACCACTCCTGCCACTGTACCGGTGACCACTGCTGCCACTGTGTCGGTGACCACTGTTGCCACTGTCTCGGTGACCACTGCTGTTGCTGTGTCGGTGACCACTGCTGCCACTGTGTCGGTGACCACTGCTGGAACTGTGTCGGTGACCACTGCTGCTACTGAGTCGGTGACCACTGCTGCCACTGTGCCGGTGACCACTGCTGCTACTGTGTCGGTGACCACTGCTGCCACTGTGTCGGTGACCACTGCTGCCAATGTGTCGTTGACCACTGCTGCTACTGTGTCGGTGACCACTGCTGCCACTGTGTCGGTGACCACTGCTGCTACTGTGTCGGTGACCACTGCTGCCACTGTGTCGGTGACCACTGCTGCTACTGTGTCGGTGACCACTGCTGCCACTGTGTCGGTGACCACTGCTGCCACTGTACCAGTGACCACTGCTGCCACTGTGCCGGTGACCACTGCTGCCACTGTGTCGGTGACCACTGCTGCCACTGTGTCGGTGACCACTGCTGCCACTGTGTCGGTGAGCACTGCTGCCACTGTGTTAGTGACCACTGCTGCCACTGTGTCGGTGACCACTGCTGCCACTGTGCCTGTGACCACTACTGCCACTGTGTCGGTGACCACTGCTGCCAATGTGTCGGTGACCACTGCTGCTACTGTGTCGGTGACCACTGCTGCCACTGTGTCGGTGGCCACTGCTGCCACTGTGTCGGTGACCACTGCTGCAACTGTGCCGGTGCCTACTGCTGCCACTGTGTCGGTGACCACTGCTGCCACTGTACCGGTGACCACTGCTGCCACAGTACCGGTGACCACTGCTGCCACTGTATCAGCGACCACTGCTGCCACTGTGTCGGTGACCACTGCTGCCACTGTGTCGGTGACCACTGCTGCCACTGTACCGGTGACCACTGCTGCCACTGTTCTTGTGACCACTGCTGCCACTGTGTCGGTGACCACTGCTGCAACTGTGCCGGTGCCCACTGCTGCCACTGTGTCGGTGACCACAGCTGCCACTGTGTTGGTGACCACTGCTGCCACTGTGTCGGTGACCACTGCTGCCACTGTGCCGGTGACCAGTGCTGCCACTGTGTCGGTGACCACTGCTGCCACTGTGTCGGTGACCACTGCCGCCACTGTGTCGGTGACCACTGCTGCCACTGTTTCGGTGACCACTGCTGCCACTGATTCGGTGACCACTGCTGCCACTGTGTCGGTGACCACTGCTGCCACTGTGTCGGTGACCACTGCTGCCACTGTGTCGGTGACCACTGCTGCCACTGTGCCGGTGACCACTGTTGCCACTGTGTTGGTGACCACTGCTGCCACTGTGTCGGTGTCCACTGCTGCCACAGTACCGATGACCACTGCTGCCACTGTATCAGTGACCACTGCTGCCACTGTGTCGGTGACCACTGCTGCCACTGTACCGGTGACCACTGCTGCCACAGTACCGGTGACCACTGCTGCCACTGTACCGGTGACCACTGCTGCCACAGTACCGGTGACCACTGCTGCCACTGTATCTGTGACCACTGCTGCCACTGTGTCGGTGACCACTGCTGCCACTGTGTCGGTGACCACTCCTGCCACTGTACCGGTGACCACTGCTGCCACTGTGTCGGTGACCACTGTTGCCACTGTCTCGGTGACCACTGCTGTTGCTGTGTCGGTGACCACTGCTGCCACTGTGTCGGTGACCACTGCTGGAACTGTGTCGGTGACCACTGCTGCTACTGAGTCGGTGACCACTGCTGCCACTGTGCCGGTGACCACTGCTGCTACTGTGTCGGTGACCACTGCTGCCACTGTGTCGGTGACCACTGCTGCCACTGTGTCGTTGACCACTGCTGCTACTGTGTCGGTGACCACTGCTGCCACTGTGTCGGTGACCACTGCTGCTACTGTGTCGGTGACCACTGCTGCCACTGGGTCGGTGACCACTGCTGCTACTGCTGCCACTGTGTGCCGGTGGCCACTGCTGCCACTGCTGCTACTGTGTCGGTGACCACTGCTGCCACTGTGTCGGTGACCACTGCTGCCACTGTGTCGGTGACCACTGCTGCCACTGTGTCGGTGACCACTGCTGCAACTGTGCCGGTGCCCACTGCTGCCACTGTGTCGGTGACCACAGCTGCCACTGCACCGGTGACCACTGCTGCCACAGTACCGGTGTCCACTGCTGTCACTGTATCAGCGACCACTGCTGCTACTGTGTCGGTGACCACTGCTGCCACTGTGTCGGTGACCACTGCTGCCACTGTATCGGTGACCACTGCTGCCACTGTTCCGGTGACCACTGCTGCCACTGTGTCGGTGACCACTGCTGCCACTGTACCAGTGACCACTGCTGCCACTGTGTCGGTGACCACTGCTGCCACTGTGTCGGTGACCACTGCTGCCACTGTGTCGGTGAGCACTGCTGCCACTGTGTTAGTGACCACTGCTGGCACTGTGTCGGTGACTACTGCTGCCACTGTACCGGTGACCACTACTGCCACTGTGCCGGTGACCACTGCTGCCACTGTGTCGGTGACCACTGCTGCCACTGTACCGGTGACCACTGCTGCCACTGTTCCGGTGACCACTGCTGCCACTGTGTCGGTGACCACTGCTGCCACTGTACCAGTGACCACTGCTGCCACTGTGCCGGTGACCACTGCTGCCACTGTGTCGGTGACCACTGCTGCCACTGTGTCGGTGACCACTGCTGCCACTGTGTCGGTGAGCACTGCTGCCACTGTGTTAGTGACCACTGCTGCCACTGTGTCGGTGACCACTGCTGCCACTGTGCCTGTGACCACTACTGCCACTGTGTCGGTGACCACTGCTGCCAATGTGTCGGTGACCACTGCTGCTACTGTGTCGGTGACCACTGCTGCCACTGTGTCGGTGGCCACTGCTGCCACTGTGTCGGTGACCACTGCTGCAACTGTGTCGGTGCCTACTGCTGCCACTGTGTCGGTGACCACTGCTGCCACTGTACCGGTGACCACTGCTGCCACAGTACCGGTGACCACTGCTGCCACTGTATCAGCGACCACTGCTGCCACTGTGTCGGTGACCACTGCTGCCACTGTGTCGGTGACCACTGCTGCCACTGTACCGGTGACCACTGCTGCCACTGTTCTTGTGACCACTGCTGCCACTGTGTCGGTGACCACTGCTGCAACTGTGCCGGTGCCCACTGCTGCCACTGTGTCGGTGACCACAGCTGCCACTGTGTTGGTGACCACTGCTGCCACTGTGTCGGTGACCACTGCTGCCACTGTGCCGGTGACCAGTGCTGCCACTGTGTCGGTGACCACTGCTGCCACTGTGTCGGTGACCACTGCCGCCACTGTGTCGGTGACCACTGCTGCCACTGTTTCGGTGACCACTGCTGCCACTGATTCGGTGACCACTGCTGCCACTGTGTCGGTGACCACTGCTGCCACTGTGTCGGTGACCACTGCTGCCACTGTGTCGGTGACCACTCCTGCCACTGTGCCGGTGCCACTGTTGCCACTGTGTTGGTGACCACTGCTGCCACTGTGTCGGTGTCCACTGCTGCCACAGTACCAATGACCACTGCTGCCACTGTATCAGTGACCACTGCTGCCACTGTGTCGGTGACCACTGCTGCCACTGTACCGGTGACCACTGCTGCCACAGTACCGGTGACCACTGCTGCCACTGTACCGGTGACCACTGCTGCCACAGTACCGGTGACCACTGCTGCCACTGTATCTGTGACCACTGCTGCCACTGTGTCGGTGACCACTGCTGCCACTGTGTCGGTGACCACTCCTGCCACTGTACCGATGACCACTGCTGCCACAGTACCGGCGACCACTGCTGCCACTGTACCGGTGACCACTGCTGCCACTGTGCCGGTGACCACTGCTGCCACTCTGTCGGTGACCACTCCTGCCACTGTGTCGGTGACCACTGCTTCCACTGTGTCGGTGACCGCTGCTGCCACTGTGTCGGTGACCACTGCCGCCACTGTGCCGGTGACCACTGCTGCCACTGTATCAGTGACCACTGCTGCCACTGTGTCGGTGACCACTGCTGTTACTGTGTCGGTGACCACTGCTGCCACTGTGTCGGTGACCACTGCTGCCACTCTGTCGGTGACCACTGCTGCTACTGTGTCGGTGACCACTGCTGCTACTGTGTCGGTGACCACTGCTGCCACTGTGTCGGTGACCACTGCTGCCACTGTGTCGGTGACCACTGTTGCCACTGTGTCGGTGACCACTGCTGTTGCTGTGTCGGTGACCACTGCTGCCACTGTGTCGGTGACCACTGCTGCCACTGTGTCGGTGACCACTGCTGCTACTGAGTCGGTGACCACTGCTGCCACTGTGCCGGTGACCACTTCTGCCACTGTGTCGGTGACCACTGCTGCCACTGTGTCGGTGACCACTGCCGCCACTGTGTCGGTGACCACTGCTGCCACTGTTTCGGTGACCACTGCTGCCACTGATTCGGTGACCACTGCTGCCACTGTGTCGGTGACCACTGCTGCCACTGTGTCGGTGACCACTGCTGCCACTGTGCCGGTGACCACTGTTGCCACTGTGACCACTGTTGCCACTGTGTTGGTGACCACTGCTGCCACCACTGCTGCACAGTACTGACCACTGCTGCCACTGTATCAGTGACCACCACTGTGTCGGTGCCACTGCTGCCACTGCCGGTGACCACTGCTGCCACAGTACTGGTGACCACTGCTGCCACTGTACCGGTGACCACTGCTGCCACAGTACCGGTGACCACTGCTGCCACTGTGTCGGTGTCCACTGCTGCCACTGTGTCGGTGACCACTGCTGCCACTGTGTCGGTGACCACTCCTGCCACTGTACCGGTGACCACTGCTGCCACAGTACCGGCGACCACTGCTGCCACTGTACCGGTGACCACTGCTGCCACTGTGCCGGTGACCACTGCTGCCACTCTGTCGGTGACCACTCCTGCCACTGTGTCGGTGACCACTGCTGCCACTGTGTCGGTGACCACTGCTGCCACTGTGTCGGTGACCACTAATGCCACTGTGTCGGTGAGCACTGCTGCCACTGTGTCGGTGACCACTGCTGCTACTGTGTCGGTGACCACTGCTGCTACTGTGTCGGTGACCACTGTTCCCAGTGTGTCGGTGACCACTGCTGCCACTGTGTTGGTGACCACTGCTGCCACTGTGTCGGTGACCACTGGTGCCACTGTGCCAGTGACCACTGCTGCCACTGTGTCAGTGACCGCTGCTGCCACTGTGTCGGTGACCACTGCCGCCACTGTGCCGGTGACCACTGCTGCCACTGTGCCGGTGACCACTGTTGCCACTGTACCGGTGACCACTGCTGCCACTGTATCAGTGACCACTGCTGCCACTGTGTCGGTGACCACTGCTGTTACTGTGTCGGTGACCACTGCTGCCACTGTGTCGGTGACCACTGCTGCCACTCTGTCGGTGACCACTGCTGCTACTGTGTCGGTGACCACTGCTGCTACTGTGTCGGTGACCACTGCTGCCACTGTGTCGGTGACCACTGCTGCCACTGTGTCGGTGACCACTGTTGCCACTGTGTCGGTGACCACTGCTGTTGCTGTGTCGGTGACCACTGCTGCCACTGTGTCGGTGACCACTGCTGCCACAGTGTCGGTGACCACTGCTGCTACTGTGTCGGTGACCACTGCTGCTTCTGTGTCGGTGACCGCTGCTGCCACTTTGCCGGTGACCACTGCTGCCACTGTGTCGGTGACCACTGCTGCCACTGTGTCGGTGACCACTGCTGCCACTGTGTCGGTGACCACTGCTGCCACTGTGTCGGTGACCACTGCTGCCACTGTACCAGTGACCACTGCTGCCACTGTGCCGGTGACCACTGCTGCCACTGTGTCGGTGACCACTGCTGCCACTGTGTCGGTGACCACTGCTGCCACTGTGTCGGTGAGCACTGCTGCCACTGTGTTAGTGACCACTGCTGGCACTGTGTCGGTGACTACTGCTGCCACTGTACCGGTGACCACTACTGCCACTTTGCCGGTGACCACTGCTGCCACTGTGTCGGTGACCACTGCTGCCACTGTACCGGTGACCACTGCTGCCACTGTTCCGGTGACCACTGCTGCCACTGTGTCGGTGACCACTGCTGCCACTGTACCAGTGACCACTGCTGCCACTGTGCCGGTGACCACTGCTGCCACTGTGTCGGTGACCACTGCTGCCACTGTGTCGGTGACCACTGCTGCCACTGTGTCGGTGAGCACTGCTGCCACTGTGTTAGTGACCACTGCTGCCACTGTGTCGGTGACCACTGCTGCCACTGTGCCTGTGACCACTACTGCCACTGTGTCGGTGACCACTGCTGCCACTGTGTCGGTGACCACTGCTGCTACTGTGTCGGTGACCACTGCTGCCACTGTGTCGGTGGCCACTGCTGCCACTGTGTCGGTGACCACTGCTGCAACTGTGCCGGTGCCTACTGCTGCCACTGTGTCGGTGACCACTGCTGCCACTGTACCGGTGACCACTGCTGCCACAGTACCGGTGACCACTGCTGCCACTGTATCAGCGACCACTGCTGCCACTGTATCAGCGACCACTGCTGCCACTGTGTCGGTGACCACTGCTGCCACTGTGTCGGTGACCACTGCTGCCACTGTACCGGTGACCACTGCTGCCACTGTTCTTGTGACCACTGCTGCCACTGTGTCGGTGACCACTGCTGCAACTGTGCCGGTGCCCACTGCTGCCACTGTGTCGGTGACCACAGCTGCCACTGTGTTGGTGACCACTGCTGCCACTGTGTCGGTGACCACTGCTGCCACTGTGCCGGTGACCAGTGCTGCCACTGTGTCGGTGACCACTGCTGCCACTGTGTCGGTGACCACTGCCGCCACTGTGTCGGTGACCACTGCTGCCACTGTTTCGGTGACAACTGCTGCCACTGATTCGGTGACCACTGCTGCCACTGTGTCGGTGACCACTGCTGCCACTGTGTCGGTGACCACTGCTGCCACTGTGTCGGTGACCACTGCTGCCACTGTGCCGGTGACCACTGTTGCCACTGTGTTGGTGACCACTGCTGCCACTGTGTCGGTGTCCACTGCTGCCACAGTACCGATGACCACTGCTGCCACTGTATCAGTGACCACTGCTGCCACTGTGTCGGTGACCACTGCTGCCACTGTACCGGTGACCACTGCTGCCACAGTACCGGTGACCACTGCTGCCACTGTACCGGTGACCACTGCTGCCACAGTACCGGTGACCACTGCTGCCACTGTATCTGTGACCACTGCTGCCACTGTGTCGGTGACCACTGCTGCCACTGTGTCGGTGACCACTCCTGCCACTGTACCGGTGACCACTGCTGCCACTGTGTCGGTGACCACTGTTGCCACTGTCTCGGTGACCACTGCTGTTGCTGTGTCGGTGACCACTGCTGCCACTGTGTCGGTGACCACTGCTGGAACTGTGTCGGTGACCACTGCTGCTACTGAGTCGGTGACCACTGCTGCCACTGTGCCGGTGACCACTGCTGCTACTGTGTCGGTGACCACTGCTGCCACTGTGTCGGTGACCACTGCTGCCACTGTGTCGTTGACCACTGCTGCTACTGTGTCGGTGACCACTGCTGCCACTGTGTCGGTGACCACTGCTGCTACTGTGTCGGTGACCACTGCTGCCACAGTGTCGGTGACCACTGCTGCTACTGTGTCGGTGACCACTGCTGCTTCTGTGTCGGTGACCGCTGCTGCCACTTTGCCGGTGGCCACTGCTGCCACTGTGTCGGTGACCACTGCTGCCACTGTGTCGGTGACCACTGCTGCCACTGTGTCGGTGACCACTGCTGCCACTGTGTCGGTGACCACTGCTGCAACTGTGCCGGTGTCCACTGCTGCCACTGTGTCGGTGACCACTGCTGCAACTGTGCCGGTGTCCACTGCTGTCACTGTATCAGCGACCACTGCTGCTACTGTGTCGGTGACCACTGCTGCCACTGTGTCGGTGACCACTGCTGCCACTGTATCGGTGACCACTGCTGCCACTGTTCCGGTGACCACTGCTGCCACTGTGTCGGTGACCACTGCTGCCACTGTACCAGTGACCACTGCTGCCACTGTGCCGGTGACCACTGCTGCCACTGTGTCGGTGACCACTGCTGCCACTGTGTCCTTGAGCACTGCTGCCACTGTGTTAGTGACCACTGCTGGCACTGTGTCGGTGACTACTGCTGCCACTGTACCGGTGACCACTACTGCCACTGTGCCGGTGACCACTGCTGCCACTGTGTCGGTGACCACTGCTGCCACTGTACCGGTGACCACTGCTGCCACTGTTCCGGTGACCACTGCTGCCACTGTGTCGGTGACCACTGCTGCCACTGTACCAGTGACCACTGCTGCCACTGTGCCGGTGACCACTGCTGCCACTGTGTCGGTGACCACTGCTGCCACTGTGTCGGTGACCACTGCTGCCACTGTGTCGGTGAGCACTGCTGCCACTGTGTTAGTGACCACTGCTGCCACTGTGTCGGTGACCACTGCTGCCACTGTGCCTGTGACCACTACTGCCACTGTGTCGGTGACCACTGCTGCCAATGTGTCGGTGACCACTGCTGCTACTGTGTCGGTGACCACTGCTGCCACTGTGTCGGTGGCCACTGCTGCCACTGTGTCGGTGACCACTGCTGCAACTGTGTCGGTGCCTACTGCTGCCACTGTGTCGGTGACCACTGCTGCCACTGTACCGGTGACCACTGCTGCCACAGTACCGGTGACCACTGCTGCCACTGTATCAGCGACCACTGCTGCCACTGTGTCGGTGACCACTGCTGCCACTGTGTCGGTGACCACTGCTGCCACTGTACCGGTGACCACTGCTGCCACTGTTCTTGTGACCTACTGCTGCCACTGTGTCGGTGACCACTGCTGCAACTGTGCCGGTGCCCACTGCTGCCACTGTGTCGGTGACCACAGCTGCCACTGTGTTGGTGACCACTGCTGCCACTGTGTCGGTGACCACTGCTGCCACTGTGCCGGTGACCAGTGCTGCCACTGTGTCGGTGACCACTGCTGCCACTGTGTCGGTGACCACTGCCGCCACTGTGTCGGTGACCACTGCTGCCACTGTTTCGGTGACCACTGCTGCCACTGATTCGGTGACCACTGCTGCCACTGTGTCGGTGACCACTGCTGCCACTGTGTCGGTGACCACTGCTGCCACTGTGTCGGTGACCACTGCTGCCACTGTGCCGGTGACCACTGTTGCCACTGTGTTGGTGACCACTGCTGCCACTGTGTCGGTGTCCACTGCTGCCACAGTACCAATGACCACTGCTGCCACTGTATCAGTGACCACTGCTGCCACTGTGTCGGTGACCACTGCTGCCACTGTACCGGTGACCACTGCTGCCACAGTACCGGTGACCACTGCTGCCACTGTACCGGTGACCACTGCTGCCACAGTACCGGTGACCACTGCTGCCACTGTATCTGTGACCACTGCTGCCACTGTGTCGGTGACCACTGCTGCCACTGTGTCGGTGACCACTCCTGCCACTGTACCGATGACCACTGCTGCCACAGTACCGGCGACCACTGCTGCCACTGTACCGGTGACCACTGCTGCCACTGTGCCGGTGACCACTGCTGCCACTCTGTCGGTGACCACTCCTGCCACTGTGTCGGTGACCACTGCTTCCACTGTGTCGGTGACCGCTGCTGCCACTGTGTCGGTGACCACTGCCGCCACTGTGCCGGTGACCACTGCTGCCACTGTATCAGTGACCACTGCTGCCACTGTGTCGGTGACCACTGCTGTTACTGTGTCGGTGACCACTGCTGCCACTGTGTCGGTGACCACTGCTGCCACTCTGTCGGTGACCACTGCTGCTACTGTGTCGGTGACCACTGCTGCTACTGTGTCGGTGACCACTGCTGCCACTGTGTCGGTGACCACTGCTGCCACTGTGTCGGTGACCACTGTTGCCACTGTGTCGGTGACCACTGCTGTTGCTGTGTCGGTGACCACTGCTGCCACTGTGTCGGTGACCACTGCTGCCACTGTGTCGGTGACCACTGCTGCTACTGAGTCGGTGACCACTGCTGCCACTGTGCCGGTGACCACTTCTGCCACTGTGTCGGTGACCACTGCTGCCACTGTGTCGGTGACCACTGCCGCCACTGTGTCGGTGACCACTGCTGCCACTGTTTCGGTGACCACTGCTGCCACTGATTCGGTGACCACTGCTGCCACTGTGTCGGTGACCACTGCTGCCACTGTGTCGGTGACCACTGCTGCCACTGTGTCGGTGACCACTGCTGCCACTGTGCCGGTGACCACTGTTGCCACTGTGTTGGTGACCACTGCTGCCACTGTGTCGGTGTCCACTGCTGCCACAGTACCGATGACCACTGCTGCCACTGTATCAGTGACCACTGCTGCCACTGTGTCGGTGACCACTGCTGCCACTGTACCGGTGACCACTGCTGCCACAGTACTGGTGACCACTGCTGCCACTGTACCGGTGACCACTGCTGCCACAGTACCGGTGACCACTGCTGCCACTGTATCTGTGACCACTGCTGCCACTGTGTCGGTGACCACTGCTGCCACTGTGTCGGTGACCACTCCTGCCACTGTACCGGTGACCACTGCTGCCACAGTACCGGCGACCACTGCTGCCACTGTACCGGTGACCACTGCTGCCACTGTGCCGGTGACCACTGCTGCCACTCTGTCGGTGACCACTCCTGCCACTGTGTCGGTGACCACTGCTGCCACTGTGTCGGTGACCACTGCTGCCACTGTGTCGGTGACCACTAATGCCACTGTGTCGGTGAGCACTGCTGCCACTGTGTCGGTGACCACTGCTGCTACTGTGTCGGTGACCACTGCTGCTACTGTGTCGGTGACCACTGTTCCCAGTGTGTCCGTGACCACTGCTGCCACTGTGTTGGTGACCACTGCTGCCACTGTGTCGGTGACCACTGGTGCCACTGTGCCGGTGACCACTGCTGCCACTGTGTCGGTGACCGCTGCTGCCACTGTGTCGGTGACCACTGCCGCCACTGTGCCGGTGACCACTGCTGCCACTGTGCCGGTGACCACTGTTGCCACTGTACCGGTGACCACTGCTGCCACTGTATCAGTGACCACTGCTGCCACTGTGTCGGTGACCACTGCTGTTACTGTGTCGGTGACCACTGCTGCCACTGTGTCGGTGACCACTGCTGCCACTCTGTCGGTGACCACTGCTGCTACTGTGTCGGTGACCACTGCTGCTACTTTGTCGGTGACCACTGCTGCCACTGTGTCGGTGACCACTGCTGCCACTGTGTCGGTGACCACTGTTGCCACTGTGTCGGTGACCACTGCTGTTGCTGTGTCGGTGACCACTGCTGCCACTGTGTCGGTGACCACTGCTGCCACTGTGTCGTTGACCACTGCTGCTACTGTGTCGGTGACCACTGCTGCCACTGTGTCGGTGACCACTGCTGCTACTGTGTCGGTGACCACTGCTGCCACAGTGTCGGTGACCACTGCTGCTACTGTGTCGGTGACCACTGCTGCTTCTGTGTCGGTGACCGCTGCTGCCACTTTGCCGGTGACCACTGCTGCCACTGTGTCGGTGACCTCTGCTGCCACTGTGTCGGTGACCACTGCTGCCACTGTGTCGGTGACCACTGCTGCCAATTTGTCGGTGACCACTGCTGCAACTGTGCCGGTGCCCACTGCTGCCACTGTGTCGGTGACCACAGCTGCCACTGTACCGGTGACCACTGCTGCCACAGTACCGGTGTCCACTGCTGTCACTGTATCAGCGACCACTGCTGCCACTGTGTCGGTGACCACTGCTGCCACTATGTCGGTGACCACTGCTGCCACTGTATCGGTGACCACTGCTGCCACTGTACCAGTGACCACTGCTGCCACTGTGCCGGTGACCACTGCTGCCACTGTGTCGGTGACCACTGCTGCCACTGTGTCGGTGACCACTGCTGCCACTGCGTCGGTGACCACTGCTGCCACTGTGTTAGTGACCACTGCTGGCACTGTGTCGGTGACTACTGCTGCCACTGTACCGGTGACCACTACTGCCACTGTGCCGGTGACCACTGCTGCCACTGTGTCGGTGACCACTGCTGCCACTGTACCGGTGACCACTGCTGCCACTGTTCCGGTGACCACTGCTGCCACTGTGTCGGTGACCACTGCTGCCACTGTACCAGTGACCTCTGCTGCCACTGTGCCGGTGACCACTGCTGCCACTGTGTCGGTGACCACTGCTGCCACTGTGTCGGTGACCACTGCTGCCACTGTGTCGGTGAGCACTGCTGCCACTGTGTTAGTGACCACTGCTGCCACTGTGTCGGTGACTACTGCTGCCACTGTACCGGTGACCACTAATGCCACTGTGCCGGTGACCACTGCTGCCACTGTGTCGGTGACCACTGCTGCCACTGTACCGGTGACCACTGCTGCCACTGTGTCGGTGACCACTGCTGCCACTGTGCCTGTGACCACTACTGCCACTGTGTCGGTGACCACTGCTGCCACTGTGTCGGTGACCACTGCTGCTACTGTGTCGGTGACCACTGCTGCCACTGTGTCGGTGGCCACTGCTGCCACTGTGTCGGTGACCACTGCTGCAACTGTGCTGGTGCCTACTGCTGCCACTGTGTCGGTGACCACTGCTGCCACTGTACCGGTGACCACTGCTGCCACGGTACCGGTGACCACTGCTGCCACTGTATCAGCGACCACTGCTGCCACTGTGTCGGTGACCACTGCCTCCACTGTGTCGGTGACCACTGCTGCCACTGTTCCGGTGACCACTGCTGCCACTGTTCTTGTGACCACTGCTGCCACTCTGTCGGTGACCACTGCTGCCACTGTACCAGTGACCACTGCTGACACTTTGCCGGTGACCACTGCTGCCACTGTGTCGGTGAGCACTGCTGCCACTGTGTCGGTGACCACTGCTGCTACTGTGTCGGTGACCACTGCTGCTACTGTGTCGGTGACCACTGTTGCCACTGTGTCGGTGACCACAGCTGCCACTGTGTTGGTGACCACTGCTTCCACTGTGTCGGTGACCACTGCTGCCACTGTGGCGGTGACCAGTGCTGCCACTGTGTCGGTGACCACTGCTGCCACTATGTCGGTGACCACTGCCGCCACTGTGTCGGTGACCACTGCTGCCACTGTTTCGGTGACCATTGCTGCCACTGATTCGGTGACCACTGCTGCCACTGT
>NC_091299.1:19172930-19235430 GCF_038502225.1 Cherax quadricarinatus | reverse complement strand
TCCAACAGACAATCCGCTAGCGCAGGCCAGGCAGACTACTCCAGGTGAGGTGTGATCAACCCCCCTGATTACGTGACTCCGTGGACTGCTGCTGCCCAGCAACACAAGCCAGCAGCGAAACAAGCAACGAGCAGAGAGACAGTTAGACAATGCTGTCAGCTACTTAACACTCCAACTATGAGCACTGAATAATATATAAATGTTACATCCTACCTAATAATATAACTAAGTCAAATAATAATATAAAGCAATATCTTTACGATTTTACTAATATCGCAAATATAAGCAATATAAAATTATATGAACAGGTAATATACATTATATACATTGTGACCCATTCAGGGATCGCAACACACACACACACACACACACTCACACACATACACCTACACACACACACACACACACACACACACATACATCCACACCTGCACACACACACACACATACAGCCACACACACACACACAAGCACACACACACATACACCCACCTACACACACACACACACACACACACACACACAATCACACCTGTCTTCACATATCTCCGTATTGAATTAATATAGCCACGGATGGGCGAAACGGCGTCATAATAAAGATACCCAAGTGTTTCACATGTCCCAATTCCTCCCAGCAAATGAAGCCATGAAACCACGTCATGAGCCGGGTGCAAGTAAAGCAATGGGACCCGATAACATACCTCCCTCCCTGGATGCTGAGATAAGGGCATGACAGCTACGATTGTGACACAATATCAAAGGAATTGTACATGAATGACATAAAATACCGACCAGATGAAGAATTAAATATATGTGCAACATCTGGGTATCTTTATTGTAGACGTTCCACCATCCAGTGGCTTTATCAATACAAATTGCATGACATAATTTGAAGACAGATGAGGTAATCAGTCCCTCAGCCTTGGGGTTGGTGTGAAGAGCACCGTAGTCGTGGAGGTTCTGGAGCACAGGCAAGAAGACTGGCGCTTATATAGTAACGTCAGGTGGAAAGGGACGTGTAGCAGACGAGGGCATAGTCACTGGTAGGCGGGATTTCCCAGTGGAAGTAGGTCCTACCTAAAGAGATGGGTTAGTTGTAGTAGTAATTGTCGTAGCCGTGAAGAAGGTTATGTACATGTCCTCGGAATCAAGATTCCATGATGTTGCAGTGTCTGACAAGTTGTACAATATTGGGAAGCTTGGAAAGACTGGAAATACTTTTTTTTACAGGAAAAAAGAGCATGGATTTAGGAATGGAAAATCCTGTTTTGCGTGTTTAGTGGACTTCTACGACAGAGTCACAGACATAAAACAAGACAGGCAGGGTTCGGTGGACTGCATTTGCTTAGACTATAAAAAAAAGGCACTTGACACAGCTCCTCACTAGAGAATAGTATAGAAAACAGAAGAACAAGCAAGGTTAAAAGGCACTGTGTTCCAGTGGGGACAAGAAGTGCTTACCGTATTTCCCAGCATATAAGACTCACCAGCATATAAGACATATACGTCTATTGTATTAATATTGGTAGAATTACCGACAATGTGTTAAGTAAAAAGACACAAATGCAACTAATGTGACATTTTTATTGTGGCAACGTTTCGCTCTCCAGGAACTTTGTCAAGCCGTTACAAACAATACATGGACACAGAGGGTATATATAGGTGCAGAGTGAGGTGCAATACTTCTGCCACTAGTATTACACCACCCTCTGTGTCCGTGTATTGTTTGTAACGGCTTGTTAAAGCTCCTGGAGAGCGAAACGTTGCCACAATATAAATGTCACATTAGTTGCATTTGTGTCCTTTTGCTTAACATATACGACTATGTTTCCAAGCAGTTATAACGTAACGTTAGTAAACAACTGCTAAAGCGTAACCCAAAACCTACCCTTGACCCTGACTTCAGCATATAAGGCGCAGGGTGATTTTCTAAGACTTTCTGTGGGGAAAAAGCGCAGAGAAGGCAGAGAATAATAGCAAGGGAAGAGACATCAGAATGGGAGAGAGGGTAACTCGTTGAAGATTGAGACACTTATGCAGCAAATGGGAATCTTTATTCAGGAAACGTTTCGCCACACAGTGGCTTCATCAGTCCAATACAAAGAGGAAGGCGTAAGGAGAGGAGGAGTATGAGGTAATCAGTCCCTCAGCCTGGAGTCGATGTGTTCAGTCCATCAATCTTGTAGAATGTACAGCATAGGTATGTATAATGTTCGCCAAGACCGTAGTCCTGGCATAGGGCCGTAGACGTGGCTTATATACTGTAGTGAGGTGAGGTGAAGCAGGCGGAGGCGGGGTCATAGTGGTACCATCCACTAGTCGAAGTAGGTCTTCGTCCAATGGTTGAACAAGTGGATGGTACCACTACGACCCCGCCTCCGCCTGCTTCACCTCACCTCACTACAGTATATAAGCCACGTCTACGGCCCTATGCTGTACATTCTACAAGATTGATGGACTGAACACATCGACTTCAGGCTGAGGGACTGATTACCTCATACTCCTCCTCTCCTTACGCCTTCCTCTTTGTATTGGACTGATGAAGCCACTGTGTGGCGAAACGTTTCCTGAATAAAGATTCCCATATGCTGCATAAGTGTCTCAATCTTCAACTTGTCGGTTTTTCAAACCATTCATCACAGGGTAACTCGTGGGGTTCCACGAGGATCAATGCTGGAACCGCTACTTTTCCTAATATACGTACATGACGCACCAAAGGGGATTGAGTCATATGTGTCACTGCTCGCTGGTGCTGTGAAACTATTGAGAAGAACTGAACAGGACAGTTATAAACTTCAAAGAGAACTCAAGACCGCGGATGTTGTGAAACAAGTGGTTTCTTCAGTTTAATTCAGACAAACGCAAGGTCATGCGTCAATATGCAGCTTCAAGAGCAGATATGACAAGCCCCCCTCCCCCCCAAAAAAGTGATACAGGTCAAAGTAGTCCAGAAGGAGGGGATCCAGAGATAAGTCTCGACCCCCTCGCATACACAAACTGCTGGGCAGATACCCCTGAGTACACAAACCTCAAACAGAAATTAGTCTCTGAAACACAACCTACGACCCACAGCATCTCTCTCATTACTCAGAGCTGTGTGTGTGTGTGTGTGTGTGTGTGTGTGTGTGTGTGAGAGAGAGAGAGAGAGAGAGAGAGAGAGAGAGAGAGAGAGAGAGGAGTTCTTTCACTCTGTCGCTATCTTTGCAATGCCTTATTTACATAAATACATAAGAATGGAGGAACATTGCAGAAGGCCTACCGGCCCATACAAGGCAGGTCTTTCGAAGCAGTACGACATAATCTTACATAAGGGCATAAGAAAGAAGGAACACTGTAGCAGGCCTACTGGCCCATGCGAGGCAGGTCCAAGTCTCCTACCGGCTTAAGCCAATGCCCAACCTAGTCAGGTCAGGTCGCATTCAGTTAAGGAAGGAGCACGGCATCTGACCTAGTAGCACAAGCTAGTCAGGTCCAACTCACACCCACCCATACCCACTCATGCATTTTCCAACCTATCTTTAAAACTACACAACGTTTTAGCTTCTATAACTGTACTCGAGACCTTGTTCCACTCATCCACAACTCTATTACCAAACCAGTGTTTTCCTTTATCCTTCCTGAATCTGATTTTTTCCAACTTAAAGCCATTGCCGCGAGTCCTGTCTAGGCTAGGTATTTTTAGCACGCTATTTACATCCCCTTTATTTATTCCTGTCTTCCATTATACACCTGAATCATATTCTCCCTAACTCTACGCCTTTCTGGAGAGTGCAGGTTCAGGGCCCTCATAGGGAAGATTTCTGATACGTGGGATTAACTTATATCCATTCTATATCCATTCTGTAATACGGTGACCAGAACTGAGCAGCATAATCTAAATGAGGTCTAACTAAGGATATATAGAGTTGAAGAACAACCTGAGGACTCCCATTATTTATGCTTCTTGATATGAAGCCAAGGATTCTGTTCGCTTTATTGCGAACACTTATGCACTGTTGTCTTGGTTTTAGTTCTGCTAACCAGAACTCCCAGATATAAAGATAGGGAAGCTTCATACGGAGAATGTAGTGCCAGATTATTGATAATATGCAATACTGACATGTTGATCAATGAGACTCATTTGCAGCATCACTCTATCTTTATTGCTGAAACGTTTCGCCTGCACAGTCGGCTTCCTCAGTCGAGTAATGGTGAATGCAATACTAGTAGTAGTTGTAGCAGTAGTAGTAATAATAACAGTAGTCATAATAGTCGTAGTAGTAGTAGTAGTAGTAGTAGTAGTAGTAGCCATAGCAGCAGTAGTAATGGTCGTAGTAGTAGTAATAGTAGTAGTATTGGTGGGATATGGTCAGTTCCTCAAGCCAACGAGAGAAAGAAAAAAACAGCTGTAGAATATCCCTTTTATTGGGACAACATTTCACTCTGTTGTTAGGTAAGACACATATGCAACAGTTAGGTATCTTTATTTCGAAACGTTTCGCCTACACAGTAGGCTTCTTCAGTCAAGTACAGAAAAGTTGATAGAAGCAGAAGATACTTGAAGACGATGTAATCAGTCCATCACCCTTAAAGTTTTGAGGTGGTCAGTCCCTCAGTCTGGAGAAGAGCATTGTTCCATAGTATGAAACAATATGGAGATGAAGTGACAGGATGGAGCTTTTTATAGCGCCAAGAGGTGAGACGTAGGCCACTAGGAGAGGTAAGAACTCAGATGTTGAGAGGTCAGGTCCCTCTCAAATCCAGCCTCTCTCACTAGTGGAAGTTGTCGAAGTTGATTGTGTAGGCGAAACGTTTCATAATAAAGTTACCTAACTGTTGCATATGTGTCTTACCTAACAACCTGTCGGTATTTTATACCATTTTAATGTTCAATCTGTCAGACACTGCAACACAAGGGTATCTTGGTACAGACCTGCAATCAACTTCGACAACTTCCACTAGTGAGAGCGGCTGGATTTGAGAGGGACCTGACCTCTCAACATCTGAGTTCTTACCTCTCCTATTGGCCTACGTCTCACCTCCTGGCGCTATGTAAGGCTCCATCCTGTCACTTCATCTCCATATTGTTTCATACTATGGAACAATGCTCTTCTCCAGACTGAGGGACTGACCACCTCAAAACTTTAAGGGTGATGGACTGATTACATCGTCTTCAAGTATCTTCTGCTTCTATCAACTTTTCTGTACTTGACTGAAGAAGCCTACTGTGTAGGCGAAACGTTTCGAAATAAAGATACCTAACTGTTGCATATGTGTCTTACCTAACAACCTGTCGGTATTTTATACCATTTTAATGTTCAACATTTCACTCTGTAGAGATTTATCGGGTCACTACACGGAGCGAAAAGTTGCCGCACTTAAAAAGAAACACCTCCTCTGCAACGTGTGTCCTTTCGTCACCAGAAGCAAGTATTGCACATCAGTGAAATGTCACTGAGACACCCCGCGTCACTGCTGCTTCTCACAAGACTTGGCTCACCTGCCTTCAGTGAACACCGAGGGGCAGGAAGTGGTGACATATCCACAGAGAGGTTGACCATGGTATTCTGTCTCCCTTCCATTCATATTCCTGGAAATGCAGATGCAACCAGGCGTCCTGCTGGAAGCTGCTGACGTACTGAGAGAGGTTGACCATGATATTTTATCTGCTGGCCATCCATATTCCTGGTAATGCAGACGAAACCAGCCGTTCGATAGCGCACTACGACGTATTTATCGTATTTATGATATATTATATCGTATTTATGATATAGTACTACTACTAATTCTGCAACTACTATTGTTGCTGGTACTGCTGCAACTACTATACTTCTTGATGTGAAATCAGATTTCCTTTTTGCGAGCACTTACGTAGTGTTGTCATGCCAACCAGAACTCCGAAATAATTTTGGCGTTGAGTCTGAGGTGAGGCTAGGACGGAAAGACTCACCCTTGTGCTTTAACAGATGTGGTACTTAAATTTTCATCAGATTCTCCTGATTTATCGAACATTATATTATTTCTATAATAACTTAAACAGAGAAAACCTCACCTGAATCCAGAAGAGAGAGGATCTACACTCGTGTAAAGGTATTAATTTTTCGCTGATTACAGAAAACAAACTGAAAATTAGTGTGTAGAAGGGAGTACTTAATGCGTTGCGTAGTTATTGACGAACATAAAATGGAAAATTTCTTCGAAAGAGTTACATATAGGTTACTGTCTGTTTAGGATACTGGAGATGAAGTACAATTGTTGGTTACAAACCTCGTACAATAGTTTACTTAGGCAGGTACCGATACAAGCTCACACTGCCCTTCCAGTCAGGGCGAAACATCGGTAGGGCGGTGACTTAAGCTAACTACATCATCTATTCCTTAATAAAGAGAGAGCGAGGAACATCCTTCACCAGACGCTACTGCAGTCCTGGCAACACTAGTGGTGGTGAGTGAGATTAATTTCATCTCATACAAGTGTACAGGTCAGCCTCACCAGAGACATTTAGGACGGTGCAAATTCACAAAACGAGTAGACCATTAGGAGACAATTTATCTCAACTGACGCGAGGAATTCGAAACCACATTCCTCATACCCAGTTATGGCGAAATAACCGACGTAAAGTGTCTCACTCTACAACAAAGTCGATCCTCACGTGAATATTAAACTGTTGATGGAAGAGATTTTTTTAAGGGGGGTCGAAATATTGTAATAATGTAATTTATTTGTTAAAGGATCCTCGTAATGTTCAGAGCTTCATTTGTTAAGCATCGTCTAGTATCTTAGTTTATTATAATCAAAACCAAGCGCTAAACCCACTAGGGTCATTCAGCGCTAGTACCTTAGTTGACAAGCTATATATGATTAAAATAATTTTTAAAGGGGTGGACCGATAAGCCAGCGGAAGGCCTCGGTCAGATGACCGAAAGCTTCAGCTATGTGTCATCATATAACTAAGACCCGCGTCAGGTAACACTTGTCCTGTTTCCTGATAAACCTTAGTTGACAACTCTATTTTTTTTTTCAACAAACCGGCCGTATACCACCGAGGCAGAGTGACCTGAGAAGAAAACCGAAAATTTTTCTTTTTAAATTTAGTAATGTATACAGGAGAAGGGGTTACTAGTCCCTTGCTCCCGGCATTTTAGTCGCCTCTTTATATATATGTATATGTATATATATATATATATATATATATATATATATATATATATATATATATATATGTCGTGCCGAATATGTAAAACTGGTCAATTAGCAAGAACTCATTTAAAATTAAGCCCTTTCTAAAATTTTCTCTTATAAGTTTAAAGATATATATTTTTCATTAATGTTAATGTAAAAATTTATAATTTTGCACCAAAAGAATCTTAGAAAACTTACCTAACCTTATTATAACAAGAACAATTTATTTTAGCCTAACCCAACTAAATATATTTTAGATTTGTTTACAATAATTTAATACTAAGCAAACACAGTGAAATATATTTTTTTCGTTAGGTTCAGAATGATTTTGGCGAAATTATTGCATACACAAATTTTCACTTGTCCTATATGGAAAGATGAGCGTTGCTATTTAAGCCAAGATCGCAAGTTCTGCCTATTCGGCACGACATATATATATATATATATATATATATACATATATATATATATATATATATATATATATATATATATATATATACATATATATATATATATATATATATATATATATATATATATATATATATATATATATATACATATACATATATATATATATATATATATATATATATATATATATATATATATATATATATATATATATATATATATACATGTGTGTGTGTGTGTGTGTGTGTGTGTGTGTGTGTGTGCATGCATGCATGTGTAGTGTGACCTAAATGTAAATAGAAGTAGCAAGATATACCTGGTATCCCCCGTGTTTATGAGACAGACAAAAGACACCAGCAATCCTAGAATCATGTAAAACAATTACAGGTTTTCGTTTTACACTCACTTGGCAGGACGGTAGTACCTCCCTGGGTGGTTGCTGTATACCAACCTTCTAACTAGGCTTTGATAAATTAGACACATGTGCAACTCTTGGGTATTTTTATTGAGGAAACGTTTCGCCACACAGTGGCTTCATCAGTCCATACAAAGGAAAAACGTGAAGAACAGGAGGAGAATGAGGTAATCAGTCCCTCAACCTTGAGTCGATGTAGTCAGTCCATCAATCTTGAATAGAATACAGCATATGTGCGGAGAAGTAGCTTGTATACCGTAGGCAGGAGAGGTGCAGCAGTCGTAGGTGGTGTCACATTTGTCTAGTGTGGAAGTAGGTCATGACCAAGAGTTAGGCAAGCGAAGAATTTCCAAGTATTAAGATCCCAAGGAGTTGCAGTGTCTGACAGGATTGTAGACGAATGGTTCAGAGAACCGACGTGTCGGTTCTACAACTAGGCTCTCTTTATTTAACCTCTCTGTTTCTTGTTCTGCTCTCAAGAGTTCTCAAGTACATTGTCTGGTCACCCGGGAAGACACAGCTGGACGGGAACATGTGTTTTCTTGATGTACTAGCGTGTGGTGCTCATACAAGAGAATTAAAGGAAATTTGTTTACCCACCGAGGTATTAGTGTGACCGGTTATTTTCCCTCTACCACCTGTGGCTAACTACGATCGATTCTTTAAACCTTATTTTAAATAAAAATTTCTTAAAAATCGTTTTTTTAACCAAAAAGAGAATTGACAGGAGAGCACTAGCTTCCTTAACAGGAAGCAACCTTCATTCACCCGTCGACACAGCTGGTCGAGACCCGAGAGGAGTACACAGTCTTCATCAAGATACCAGCAGTACTGACGTCACGAATATGTACAGTAAGAATTTTATATCTCTTACTCCATATATACCGAAAGTTTTATATCTCTTGCTGTATATATACTGAGAGTTTTATATTTCCTTAATGTATGTAAACTGAGAATTTCTTATTTTTACGGATTTAAGTATTCTTGAGTAGCGGCAAACAGGTTACCAGTAGCATTAATGACCCTCGTATGCCCGATAAGCTTTCAACCTCATTAATTAATCAGTCAACCAGCTAGTCTCCTGTTCTGGAAGGTTGAGCAGCTGCTTGTGTCTCAGTGGTACTGCAGTGGTCTAGAGTGTCTAGTTGGTTTCCTCGGAGGCTGTCTAGGCTACTTACGCTATTGCTCTTTACTTTAAAAGCCAATATATATATATATATATATATATATATATATATATATATATATATATATATATATAACAATAAGATGACAGTAAACAGGTGATATCACAATATGCAGAACAACCACTCTGAAAACAATAGTGAACTTCCAAGCACTTTCGTGATTTCTCTCACTGATAATGTGAGAAATTACGAAAGCACTTGAAATTCGCTATATACTACACATATAGAGCAAAACTGCTACCCAACACACCTACCTCCCCAACACACCTCCCCAGCACCCTCACCCCAACACTAAATAGCGACCCAGAGACGCACAAATCACAATACCTTCGTCAGTTGTCAGTCAGTCTGCAGACAGCCATCGCCCCTGACAAGCTGAATGCCGATTTGGAATTACAAATGGCAAACTGCAGTTGACGATTCTGAACGAGTGGCACAAATGTTTTGGCTACCGGGATGTACAATAGTGTGTTGTCTCCTCCAGGGGATGTTAGAAACATCTGGAATTGTTAGGAAGAAGGATAGACCTTCTGAGCTTGTCAATGAATTAAAACAGAATTAGAAAATAGTATAAACGAGGAAATAAATATAATAAGATCAAGTAAGGGAATTCTTTTTTTTAGCCAGACATTCAGTGGATAATCCTACCGTGGAAGAAAAACACAAATGTAAAGATGGACTAAGGAAAATTAATATAAATATGAAATATTTTTTCAGTAACAAGAAGAGACACCACTGAGACACATCCAGCTGTTAAACCACAGAGATAATCTTATATGTCATGGTGGTACAGTGGTCGAGATTCCAGAGTGTCTTCAACACACTCTGGAGTCTACACATTATTATTATTATTATTATTATTATTATTATTATTATTATTATTATTATTATTATTATTATTATTATTATTATTATTATTATTATTATTATATTATTGCATCTCTGCGTTTGTTTACATTTTTCTCAACTGAGAATGGAACATGTACAATCTGTAATTGTTTGTGTCCGTAAGTTTTGATAAATTTTAACTTGTGATAGATTTGTGTATACTTTATGGTTACAATGATAAAATGGACTACTATCTATACATCTTATATATATTCGTGACATACCTAACTTTTTCTGTCTCAAATCTCCAAAAAAAAAAAAAAAAAAAAAAAAAAAAAAAAAAAAAAAAAATCCAGAATATTTATTGAAAAAAATCCTCGTATAAGCGGACCCGGGCAGTTTAAACACGTGTTGTATAATTTCATACAATGGATTCAAAATTACAGACTCTCGTTTTTGTCTGTTCGAAGATCTAAATATAAAATCTTCAGTACTTATTTGACTGTTACCTCTCCTAGTGACTACGAGCCCACTACTGTTAACCTGCCCACAGTGACTACGAGCCCACTACTGTTAACCTGCCCATAGTGACTACGAGCCCACTACTGTTAACCTGCCCATAGTGACTACGAGCCCACTACTGTTAACCTGCCCATAGTGACTACGAGCCCACTACTGTTAACCTGCCCATAGTGACTACGAGCCCACTACTGTTAACCTGCCCATAGTGACTACGAGCCCACTACTGTTAACCTGCCCATAGTGACTACGAGCCCACTACTGTTAACCTGCCCATAGTGACTACGAGCCCACTACTGTTAACCTGCCTGCCCATAGTGACTACGAGCCCACTACTGTTAACCTGCCCATAGTGACTACGAGCCCACTACTGTTATCCTGCCCATAGTGACTACGAGCCCACTACTGTTAACCTGCCCATAGTGACTACGAGCCCACTACTGTTAACCTGCCCATAGTGACTACGAGCCCACTACTGTTAACCTGCCAATAGTGACTACGAGCCCACTACTGTTAACCTGCCCATAGTGACTACGAGCCCACTACTGTTAACCTGCCTGCCCATAGTGACTACGAGCCCACTACTGTTAACCTGCCCATAGTGACTACGAGCCCACCACTGTTAACCTGCCCATAGTGACTACGAGCCCACTACTGTTAACCTGCCCATAGTGACTACGAGCCCACTACTGTTAACCTGCCCATAGTGACTACGAGCCCACTACTGTTAACCAGCCCATAGTGACTACGAGCCCACTACTGTTAACCTGCCCATAGTGACTACGAGCCCACTACTGTTAACCTGCCCATAGAGACTACGAGCCCACTACTGTTAACCTGCCTGCCCATAGTGACTACTAGCCCACTACTGTTAACCTGCCTGCCCATAGTGACTACGAGCCCACTACTGTTAACCTGCCTGCCCATAGTAACTACGAGCCCACTACTGTTAACCTGCCTGCCCATAGTGACTACGAGCCCACTACTGTTAACATGCCTGCCCATAGTGACTACGAGCCCACTACTGTTAACCTGCCTGCCCATAGTGACTACGAGCCCACTACTGTTAACCTGCCTGCCCATAGTAACTACGAGCCCACTACTGTTAACCTGCCTGCCCATAGTAACTACGAGCCCACTACTGTTAACCTGCCTGCCCATAGTGACTACGAGCCCACTACTGTTAAGCTGGCCATAGTGAATACGAGCCCACTACTGTTAACCTGCCTGCCCATTGTGACTACGAGCCCACTACTGTTAACCTGCCCATAGTGACTACGAGCCCACTACTGTTAACCTGCCCATAGTAACTACGAGCCCACTACTGTTAACCTGCCTGCCCATAGTAACTACGAGCCCACTACTGTTAACCTGCCCATAGTGACTACGAGCCCACTACTGTTAACCTGCCCATAGTGACTACGAGCCCACTACTGTTAACCTGCCCATAGTGACTACGAGCCCACTACTGTTAACCTGCCCATAGTGACTACGAGCCCACTACTGTAAACCTGCCTGCCCATAGTGACTACGAGCCCACTACTGTTAACCTGCCCATAGTGACTACGAGCCCACTACTGTTAACCTGCCCATAGTGACTACGAGCCCACTACTGTTAACCTGCCCATAGTGACTACGAGCCCACTACTGTTAACCTGCCTGCCCATAGTGACTACGAGCCCACTACTGTTAACCTGCCCATAGTGACTACGAGCCCACTACTGTTAACCTGCCTGCCCATAGTGACTACGAGCCCACTACTGTTAACCTGCCCATAGTGACTACGAGCCCACCACTGTTAACCTGCCCATAGTGACTACGAGCCCACTACTGTTAACCTGCCCATAGTGACTACGAGCCCACTACTGTTAACCTGCCCATAGTGACTACGAGCCCACTACTGTTAACCTGCCCATAGTGACTACGAGCCCACTACTGTTAACCTGCCCATAGTGACTACGAGCCCACTACTGTTAACCTGCCCATAGAGACTACGAGCCCACTACTGTTAACCTGCCTGCCTATAGTGACTACTAGCCCACTACTGTTAACCTGCCTGCCCATAGTGACTACGAGCCCACTACTGTTAACCTGCCTGCCCATAGTAACTACGAGCCCACTACTGTTAACCTGCCTGCCCATAGTGACTACGAGCCCACTACTGTTAACATGCCTGCCCATGGTGACTACGAGCCCACTACTGTTAACCTGCCTGCCCATAGTGACTACGAGCCCACTACTGTTAACCTGCCTGCCCATAGTAACTACGAGCCCACTACTGTTAACCTGCCTGCCCATAGTAACTACGAGCCCACTACTGTTAACCTGCCTGCCCATAGTGACTACGAGCCCACTACTGTTAACCTGCCCATAGTGAATACGAGCCCACTACTGTTAACCTGCCTGCCCATTGTGACTACGAGCCCACTACTGTTAACCTGCCCATAGTGACTACGAGCCCACTACTGTTAACCTGCCCATAGTAACTACGAGCCCACTACTGTTAACCTGCCTGCCCATAGTAACTACGAGCCCACTACTGTTAACCTGCCTGCCCATAGTAACTACGAGCCCGCTACTGTTAACCTGCCTGCCCATAGTAACTACGAGCCCACTACTGTTAACCTGCCTGCCCATAGTAACGACGAGCCCACTACTGTTAACCTGCCTGCCCATAGTAACTACGAGCCCACTACTGTTAACCTGCCTGCCCATAGTAACTACGAGCCCACTACTGTTAACCTGCCTGCCCATAGTAACTACGATCCCACTACTGTTAACCTGCCTGCCCATAGTAACTACCAGCCCACTACTGTTAACCTGCCTGCCCATAGTAACTACGAGCCCACTACTGTTAACCTGCCTGCCTATAGTAACTACGAGCCCACTACTGTTAACCTGCCCATAGTAAGTACGAGCCCATTACTGTTAACCTGCCTGCCCCTAGTAACTACGAGCCCGCTACTGTTAACCTTCCTGCCCATAGTTACTACGAGCCCACTACTGTTAACCTGCCCATAGTAACTACGAGCCCACTACTGTTAACCTGCCTGCCCATAGTAACTACGAGCCCACTACTGTTAACCTGCCCATAGTAACTACGAGCCCACTACTGTTAACCTGCCTGCCCATAGTAACTACGAGCCCACTACTGTTAACCTGCCTGCCCATAGTAACTACGAGCCCACTACTGTTAACCTGCCTGCCCATAGTAACTACGAGCCCACTACTGTTAACCTGCCCATAGTAAGTACGAGCCCACTACTGTTAACCTGCCTGCCCATAGTGACTACGAGCCCACTACTGTTAACCTGCCTGCCCATAGTAACTACGAGCCCACTACTGTTAACCTGCCTGCCCATAGTAACTACGAGCCCACTACTGTTAACCTGCCTGCCCATAGTAACTACGAGCCCACTACTGTTAACCTGCCTGCCCATAGTAACTACGAGCCCACTACTGTTAACCTGCCTGCCCATAGTATCTACGAGCCCACTACTGTTAACCTGCCTGCCCATAGTAACTACGAGCCCACTACTGTTAACCTGCCTGCCTATAGTAACTACGAGCCCACTACTGTTAACCTGCCCATAGTAACTACGAGCCCACTACTGTTAACCTGCCTGCCCATAGTAACTACGAGCCCACTACTGTTAACCTGCCCATAGTAACTACGAGCCCACTACTCTTAACCTGCCTGCCCATAGTAACTACGAGCCCACTACTGTTAACCTGCCTGCCCATAGTAACTACGAGCCCACTACTGTTAACCTGCCTGCCCATAGTAACTACGAGCCCACTACTGTTAACCTGCCTGCCCATAGTAACTACGAGCCCACTACTGTTAACCTGCCTGCCCATAGTAACTACGAGCCCACTACTGTTACCTGCCCATAGTAACTACGAGCCCACTACTGTTAACCTGCCTGCCCATAGTAACTACGAGCCCACTACTGTTAACCTGCCTGCCCATAGTAACGACGAGCCCACTACTGTTAACCTGCCTGCCCATAGTAACTACGAGCCCACTACTGTTAACCTGCCTGCCCATAGTAACTACGAGCCCACTACTGTTAACCTGCCTGCCCATAGTAACTACGATCCCACTACTGTTAACCTGCCTGCCCATAGTAACTACCAGCCCACTACTGTTAACCTGCCTGCCCATAGTAACTACGAGCCCACTACTGTTAACCTGCCTGCCTATAGTAACTACGAGCCCACTACTGTTAACCTGCCCATAGTAACTACGAGCCCACTACTGTTAACCTGCCTGCCCCTAGTAACTACGAGCCCGCTACTGTTAACCTTCCTGCCCATAGTAACTGCGAGCCCACTACTGTTAACCTGCCCATAGTAACTACGAGCCCACTACTGTTAACCTGCCTGCCCATAGTAACTACGAGCCCACTACTGATAACCTGCCCATAGTAACTACGAGCCCACTACTGTTAACCTGCCTGCCCATAGTAACTACGAGCCCACTACTGTTAACCTGCCTGCCCATAGTAACTACGAGCCCACTACTGTTAACCTGCCTGCCCATAGTAACTACGAGCCCGCTACTGTTAACCTGCCCATAGTAAGTACGAGCCCACTACTGTTAACCTGCCTGCCCATAGTGACTACGAGCCCACTACTGTTAACCTGCCTGCCCATAGTAACTACGAGCCCACTACTGTTAACCTGCCTGCCCATAGTAACTACGAGCCCACTACTGTTAACCTGCCTGCCCATAGTAACTACGAGCCCACTACTGTTAACCTGCCTGCCCATAGTAACTACGAGCCCACTACTGTTAACCTGCCTGCCCATAGTAACTACGAGCCCACTACTGTTAACCTGCCCATAGTAACTACGAGCCCACTACTGTTAACCTGCCTGCCCATAGTAACTACGAGCCCACTACTGTTAACCTGCCCATAGTAACTACGAGCCCACTACTCTTAACCTGCCTGCCCATAGTAACTACGAGCCCACTACTGTTAACCTGCCTGCCCATAGTAACTACGAGCCCACTACTGTTAAACTGCCCATAGTAACTACGAGCCCACTACTATTAACCTGCCAATAGTGACTACGAGCCCACTACTGTTAACCTGCCCATAGTAACTACGAGCCCACTACTGTTAACCTGCCCATAGTAACTACGAGCCCACTACTGTTAACCTGCCTGCCCATAGTAACTACGAGCCCACTACTGTTAACCTGCCCATAGTAACTACGAGCCCACTACTGTTAACCTGCCTGCCCATAGTAACTGTCTGCCCATAGTAACTACGAGCCCACTACTGTTAAACTGCCCATAGTAACTACGAGCCCACTACTGTTAACCTGCCTGCCCATAGTAACTACGAGCCCACTACTGTTAAACTGCCCATAGTAACTACGAGCCCACTACTATTAACCTGCCTGCCCATAGTAACTGTCTGCCCATAGTAACTACGAGCCCACTACTGTTAACCTGCCCATAGTAACTACGAGCCCACTACTATTAACCTGCCTGCCCATAGTAACTGTCTGCCCATAGTAACTACGAGCCCACTACTGTTAAACTGCCCATAGTAACTACGAGCCCACTACTGTTAACCTGCCTGCCCATAGTAACTACGAGCCCACTACTGTTAACCTGCCCATAGTAACTACGAGCCCACTACTGTTAACCTGCCTGCCCATAGTAACTACGAGCCCACTACTGTTAACCTGCCCATAGTAACTACGAGCCCACTACTCTTAACCTGCCTGCCCATAGTAACTACGAGCCCACTACTGTTAACCTGCCTGCCCATAGTAACTACGAGCCCACTACTGTTAACCTGCCTGCCCATAGTAACTACGAGCCCACTACTGTTAACCTGCCTGCCCATAGTAACTACGAGCCCACTACTGTTAACCTGCCTGCCCATAGTAACTACGAGCCCACTACTGTTAACCTGCCCATAGTAACTACGAGCCCACTACTGTTAACCTGCCTGCCCATAGTAACTACGAGCCCACTACTGTTAACCTGCCTGCCCATAGTAACTACGAGCCCACTACTGTTAACCTGCCTGCCCATAGTAACTACGATCCCACTACTGTTAACCTGCCTGCCCATAGTAACTACCAGCCCACTACTGTTAACCTGCCTGCCCATAGTAACTACGAGCCCACTACTGTTAACCTGCCTGCCTATAGTAACTACGAGACCACTACTGTTAACCTGCCCATAGTAACTACGAGCCCACTACTGTTAACCTGCCTGCCCCTATTAACTACGAGCCCGCTACTGTTAACCTTCCTGCCCATAGTAACTACGAGCCCACTACTGTTAACCTGCCCATAGTAACTACGAGCCCACTACTGTTAACCTGCCTGCCCATAGTAACTACGAGCCCACTACTGTTAACCTGCCCATAGTAACTACGAGCCCACTACTGTTAACCTGCCTGCCCATAGTAACTACGAGCCCACTACTGTTAACCTGCCTGCCCATAGTAACTACGAGCCCACTACTGTTAACCTGCCTGCCCATAGTAACTACGAGCCCACTACTGTTAACTTGCCCATAGTAAGTACGAGCCCACTACTGTTAACCTGCCTGCCCATAGTGACTACGAGCCCACTACTGTTAACCTGCCTGCCCATAGTAACTACGAGCCCACTACTGTTAACCTGCCTGCCCATAGTAACTACGAGCCCACTACTGTTAGCCTGCCTGCCCATAGTAACTACGAGCCCACTACTGTTAACCTGCCTGCCCATAGTAACTACGAGCCCACTACTGTTAACCTGCCTGCCCATAGTAACTACGAGCCCACTACTGTTAACCTGCCCATAGTAACTACGAGCCCACTACTGTTAACCTGCCTGCCCATAGTAACTACGAGCCCACTACTATTAACCTGCCCATAGTAACTACGAGCCCACTACTGTTAACCTGCCTGCCCATAGTAACTACGAGCCCACTACTGTTAACCTGCCCATAGTAACTACGAGCCCACTACTCTTAACCTGCCTGCCCATAGTAACTACGAGCCCACTACTGTTAACCTGCCTGCCCATAGTAACTACGAGCCCACTACTGTTAAACTGCCCATAGTAACTACGAGCCCACTACTATTAACCTGCCCATAGTAACTACGAGCCCACTACTGTTAACCTGCCCATAGTAACTACGAGCCCACTACTGTTAACCTGCCTGCCCATAGTAACTACGAGCCCACTACTGTTAACCTGCCCATAGTAACTACGAGCCCACTACTGTTAACCTGCCTGCCCATAGTAACTGTCTGCCTATAGTAACTACGAGCCCACTACTGTTAAACTGCCCATAGTAACTACGAGCCCACTACTGTTAACCTGCCTGCCCATAGTAACTACGAGCCCACTACTGTTAAACTGCCCATAGTAACTACGAGCCCACTACTATTAACCTGCCCATAGTGACTACGAGCCCACTACTGTTAACCTGCCTGCCCATAGTAACTACGAGCCCACTACTGTTAACCTGCCTGCCCATAGTAACTACGAGCCCACTACTGTTAACCTGCCTGCCCATAGTAACTACGAGCCCACTACTGTTAACCTGCCCATAGTAACTACGAGCCCACTACTGTTAACCTGCCTGCCCATAGTAACTACGAGCCCACTACTGTTAACCTGCCCATAGTAACTACGAGCCCACTACTCTTAACCTGCCTGCCCATAGTAACTACGAGCCCACTACTGTTAACCTGCCTGCCCATAGTAACTACGAGCCCACTACTGTTAACCTGCCTGCCCATAGTAACTACGAGCCCACTACTGTTAACCTGCCTGCCCATAGTAACTACGAGCCCACTACTGTTAACCTGCCTGCCCATAGTAACTACGAGCCCACTACTGTTAACCTGCCCATAGTAACTACGAGCCCACTACTGTTAACCTGCCTGCCCATAGTAACTACGAGCCCACTACTGTTAACCTGCCCATAGTAACTACGAGCCCACTACTCTTAACCTGCCTGCCCATAGTAACTACGAGCCCACTACTGTTAACCTGCCTGCCCATAGTAACTACGAGCCCACTACTGTTAAACTGCCCATAGTAACTACGAGCCCACTACTATTAACCTGCCCATAGTGACTACGAGCCCACTACTGTTAACCTGCCCATAGTAACTACGAGCCCACTACTGTTAACCTGCCCATAGTAACTACGAGCCCACTACTGTTAACCTGCCTGCCCATAGTAACTACGAGCCCACTACTGTTAACCTGCCCATATAACTACGAGCCCACTACTGTTAACCTGCCTGCCCATAGTAACTGTCTGCCCATAGTAACTACGAGCCCACTACTGTTAAACTGCCCATAGTAACTACGAGCCCACTACTGTTAACCTGCCTGCCCATAGTAACTACGAGCCCACTACTGTTAAACTGCCCATAGTAACTACGAGCCCACTACTATTAACCTGCCCATAGTGACTACGAGCCCACTACTGTTAACCTGCCCATAGTAACTACGAGCCCATTACTGTTAACCTGCCCATAGTGACTACGAGCCCACTACTGTTAACCTGCCTGCCCATAGTGACTACGAGCCCACTACTGTTAACCTGCCCATAGTGACTACGAGCCCACTACTGTTAACCTGCCCATAGTAACTACGAGCCCACTACTGTTAAACTGCCCATAGTAACTACGAGCCCACTACTGTTAACCTGCCCATAGTAACTACGAGCCCTCTACTGTTAACCTGCCTGCCCATAGTAACTACGAGCCCACTACTGTTAACCTGCCCATAGTGACTACGAGCCCACTACTGTTAACCTGCCCATAGTGACTACGAGCCCACTACTGTTAACCTGCCCATAGTAACTACGAGTCCAATACTGTTAACCTGCCCATGGTAACTACGAGCCCACTACTGTTAACCTGCCCGCCCATAGTAACTACGAACCCACTACTGTTAACCTGCCCGCCCATAGTAACTACGAGCCCACTACTGTTAACCTGCCCATAGTAACTACGAGCCCACTACTGTTAACCTGCCCATAGTGACTACGAGCCCACTACTGTTAACCTGCCCATAGTAACTACGAGCCCACTACTGTTAACCTGCCTGCCCATAGCAACTACGAGCCCACTACTGTTAACATGCCCATAGTAACTACGAGCCCACTACTGTTAACCTGCCCATAGTGACTACGAGCCCACTACTGTTAACCTGCCCATACTAACTACGAGCCCACTACTGTTAACCTGCCTGCCCATAGTAACTACGAGCCCACTACTGTTAACCTGCCCATAGTAACTACGAACCCACTACTGTTAACCTGCCCATATTAACTACGAGCCCACTACTGTTAACCTGCCCATAGTGACTACGAGCCCACTACTGTTAACCTGCCCATAGTGACTACGAGCCCACTACTGTTAACCTGCCCATAGTAACTACGAGCCCACTACTGTTAACCTGCCTATAGCGACTACGAGCCTACTATTGTTAACCTGCCCATAGTGACTACGAGCCCACTATTGTTAACCTGCCCATAGTGACTACGAGCCCACTACTGTTAACCTGCCCATAGGGACTACGAGCCTAGTATTGTTAACCTGCCCATAGTGACTACAAGCCCACTATTGTTAACCTGCCCATAGTGACTACGAGCCCAATACTGTTAACCTGCCCATAGTAACTACGAGCCAACTACTGTTAACCTGCTCATAGTAACTACGAGCCCACTACTGTTAACCTGCCCATAGTGACTACGGGCCCACTACTGTTAACCTGACTGCCCATAGTAACTACGAGCCCACTACTGTTAACCTGGCCATAGTGGCTACGAGCCCACTGTTGTTAACCTGACTGCCCATAGTAACTACGAGCCCACTACTGTTAACCTGGCCATAGTGGCTACGAGCCCACTACTGTTAACCTGACTGCCCATAGTAACTACGAGCCCACTATTGTTAACCTGCCCATAGTGACTACGAGCCCACTGTTGTTAACCTGCCCATAGTGGCTACGAGCCCACTACTGTTAACCTGCCCACAGTGACTACGAGCCCACTGTTGTTAGCCTGCCCATAGTAACTACGAGCCCACTACTGTTAACCTGCCCATAGTGACTACGAGCCCACTATTGTTAACCTGCCCATAGTGACTACGAGCCCACTATTGTTAACGTGCCCATAGTGACTACGAGCCCACTATTGTTAACCTGCCCATAGTGACTACGAGCCCACTACTGTTAACCTGCCCATAGTGACTACGAGCCCACTATTGTTAACCTGCCCATAGTGACTACGAGCCCATTATTGTTAACCTGCCCATAGTGACTACGAGCCCACTACTGTTAACCTGCCCATATTGACTATGAGCCCACTACTGTTAACCTGCCCATACTGACTACGAGCCCACTACTGTTAACCTGCCCATAGTGACTACGAACCCTCTACTGTTAACCTGCCCATAGTGACTACGAACCCACTACTGTTAACCTGCCCATAGTGACTACGAGCCCACTACTGTTAACCTGCCCATAGTGACTACGAACCCACTACTGTTAACCTGCCCATAGTGACTACGAGCCCACTACTGTTAACCTGCCCATAGTGACTACGATTCCTCTACTGTTAACCTGCCCATAGTGACTACGAGCCTACTACTGTTAACCTGTCCATAGTGACTACGAGCCCACTACTGTTAACGTACACGTAGACCCCCCCGGACTTTGTATTCAGTCCAATTCTGGTGGTACCGCTCCTTGTTTTCAGGGAGGAATTTAGCATAGCTTAAAGACCACTCGTACGTCCTTAGACGTGAGCTCCATCGTATCCACGTCATCCCTTCTTTCATGACACGTCTACGGTGCGGGGACGACGTTCTTGTATCATACCCAGACGTTTCGCCCTTGAATATAGCCTACACTGAAGTGTACCCGGTCATCTAGTTCTGCAGTCGCAGGAAAGATGCGTCACCAGCAGCCTCCCGTGCCGGGACACCCAGGTCGTGACACTGTACATGTCATTGTATGTGACACTGTACGTGACACTGTATGTGACACTGTACGTGACACTGTACGTGAGACACTGTAGCATCCATCTAAATTCAAAAATTTACATTATTTAGCTAAACTACTTCGTGTACTTTTCAGCTCGACCAGGACACTGCAGGAGGAGCTCTGGTTGGCTCTTCAGACACTACAGACTCTGAAGCAGCCGTGAAGCAGCCGTGAAGCAGCCCTGAAGCAGCCGTGAAGCAGCCCTGAAGCAGCCGTGAAGCAGCCGTGAAGCAGCCGTGAAGCAGCCGTGAAGCAGCCGTGAAGCAGCCCTGAAGCAGCCCTGAAGCAGCCGTGAAGCAGCCGTGAAGCAGCCCTGAAGCAGCCCTGAAGCAGCCCTGAAGCAGCCCTGAAGCAGCCCTGAAAGTCTATCACCAATCATTGCAACACTCTTTAACAAATCCATTGAATCCTCCACCTTCCCTACAGTACTCAAAATAGCAAAGGTCACCCCGATCCACAAAGGAGGAGACCAAACAGAGTTGAATAACTATAGGCCAATATCCAACTTACACCCTCTCTCAAAAATCTTCGAAAAATTAATTCATAAACGAATCTACTCCTACCTTATCTCCCAAAACATACTCAACCCCTGCCAATTTGGATTCAGGCCTAATAAAAATACTAATGATGCTATTATACACATGCTAGAACATATATACACTGCAACAGAGAAAAAAGAAGTCCCACTGGGGATCTTCATTGACTTACGTAAAGCTTTTGATACAGTTGACCATGACTTGCTCCACGTAAAATTGTCACACTATGGTATAAGAGGGCACTCCCTCAACTACCTCAAGTCTTACCTCAGCAACAGAAGCCAATATGTGTACGCAAATGGGGCAAACTCTTCTGCACAACCAATTACAGTTGGTGTCCCACAGGGAAGTGTCCTTGGCCCTCTTCTCTTTCTCCTATACATAAATGACCTTCCAAATGCTTCGCAATTACTCAAACCCACACTATTTGCAGATGACACTACATACGTCTTCTCTCACCCGAGCCCAGTCACGCTAGCCAATACTGTAAATACCGAATTACAGAAAATATCTACCTGGATGAGGACTAACAAACTTACACTAAACATTGACAAAACCTACTTCATTCAGTTTGGTAACAGAGCTACAGATGTCCCTCTTAACATAATGATAAATGGATCACCTATCACAAAACTAACAGAGGGAAAATTCTTAGGAATCCACCTTGATAATAGACTCAAATTTCATACACATATACATCAAATTTCTAAGAAAATTTCCAAGACTGTAGGCATACTATCGAAGATACGGTACTATGTTCCACAGTCAGCCCTCCTGGCCCTATATCACTCTCTTATTTACCCCTATCTCACCTATGGAATTTGTGCATGGGGCTCAACAACAATTAACCATCTCAGACCACTAATTACCCAACAAAAGGCTGCAGTTAGAATGATAACAAATTCTCACTACAGGCAGCACACTCCACCAATATTCAATACACTAAACCTACTCACCATACAAAACATCCATACTTATTACTGCACCTATTACATACATAGAACACTTAACTCTGATATTAACCCTCCCCTCAAACATCTCCTTGCCAACCTCAACAGAACACATGACCATAACACAAGGCACAGATCACTCTTTGATGTTCCTCGTGTCCATCTCACACTATGCAAAAACTCAATGCACATAAAAGGCCCTAAAATCTGGAATTCATTACATGTAAATATAAAAGAAACACAACCTGTTTATAAATTCAAGTCTCTTCTCAAAGATTACTTACTCACCCAAAACCAAATAAATACTGAATAACTGAACATTATAAATTGTATATCTTAAATGTTTCTCACAATTATATCACATAAATGTTAAACCTAAAACCCAATCTAACTTATTATTTTTTAAATACACTACCTAACAGAATCACTACCTAACTGAATGCAACCATATGACCTGTCTTTGTAATACTCACTTGTGCTTTATAGTTATCTGTTTACATTAATGTTTTATCACTGATTTCATCATTGCTTAGTAGCAGCGCTGTATAGTCCTTGTGGCTTAGCGCTTCTTTTTGATTATAATAATAATAATAATCATTGCTTAGTTAATCTTAAGTTAATTTTAAGCCAGCCCGTAATGCTATGCATAGTATAAGTGGCTTTGGCATGCTGCTCTTATCTGTATTTTTTTGTACCTCTGTATGTGTGCACAAATTGGAAATAAATAAATAAATAAATAAAAGAAATTAGAGAAATGTTTTGTGTAGTATAATATATCTGTCTTATAATAAGTGTTAATCTGCTTCGTTAATTCTGAAAAAAAGTCCTGTAATCTGTTTTAAAAATGAGTTTGATAATTTTATATACTTTTATGTTAATTATGTATACATTTTTGAATACAAAATTACGGATACTCTTAGATTTTTATTTATGATTTTCGTAATTTCCACAAAATAACGCTTGGACATAATAGAAAGAAATCAGTAAATGTTTATTAATTATCCCCCCCACCAAAGGGGATACCTACTGTGGATACCGAATTTTTTGGTATCCCCCAGAAGGTACTTGTAGTGGGAGTCCGTCATGTCTTTCATCCCCCTCCAAGGTTACCATGCGATACCTTAAGAATGCTTCTTCTGATCGGCTTGAAACTCCTAACACTGGTTCATCGTAGTTCCTGGAAAGTTAATATGAGATAATGTAAAAAAAAAAAAAAATTCCCATTTTTTGATAGACAAAATTAGTTTTGGAGAAATACCTTGAAAAAAAAATATGATAACCTGTCGATTCTTTTTCACAGAAATTTTTTACGTCGTGATCAAATCCAGTACAAATTTTGTACAACCTTCCTTCATAGTATGAAATTTATATATTCAAAACTTTATTTATTTTATATACATAAATTTTATATATATTCATAATTTAATATATATTCACAAATATATATTAATTATTTTAGAATTCGGTATTTTTCTTTGAAAATTTACGAAGGTGAACAATGACTATGTCAGGTCAGGCTGTCAGGTCAGGCTGTCAGGTCAGGCTGTCAGGTCAGGCTGTCAGGTCAGGCTGTCAGGTCAGGCTGTCAGGTCAGGCTGTCAGGTCAGGCTGTCAGGTCAGGCTGTCAGGCCAGGCTGTCAGGTCAGGCTGTCAGGTCAGGCTGTCAGGTCAGGCTGTCAGGTCAGGCTGTCAGGTCAGGCTGTCAGGTCAGGCTGTCAGGTCAGGCTGTCAGGTCAGGCTGTCAGGTCAGGCTGTCAGGTCAGGCTGTCAGGCCAGGCTGTCAGGCCAGGCTGTCAGGTCAGGCTGTCAGGCCAGGCTGTCAGGCCAGGCTGTCAGGTCAGGCTGTCAGGTCAGGCTGTCAGGTCAGACTGTCAGGTCAGGCTGTCAGGTCAGGCTGTCAGGTCAGGCTGTCAGGTCAGGCTGTCAGGTTAGACTGTCAGGTTAGACTGTCAGGTTAGACTGTCAGGTTAGACTGTCAGGTTAGACTGTCAGGATAGACTGTCAGGTCAGGCTGTCAGGTCAGGCTGTCAGGTCAGGCAGTCAGGTCAAGCTGTCAGGTTAGACTGTTAGGTGAGACTGTCAAGTGAGACTGTCAGGTTAGACTGTCAGGTCAGGCTGTCAGGTCAGGCTGTCAGGTCAGACTGTCAGGTCAGGCTGTCAGGTCAGGCTGTCAGGTCAGGCTGTCAGGTCAGGCTGTCAGGTTAGACTGTCAGGTTAGACTGTCAGGTTAGACTGTCAGGTTAGACTGTCAGGTTAGACTGTCAGGATAGACTGTCAGGTCAGGCTGTCAGGTCAGGCAGTCAGGTCAAGCTGTCAGGTTAGACTGTTAGGTGAGACTGTCAAGTGAGACTGTCAGGTTAGACTGTCAGGTCAGGCTGTCAGGTCAGGCTGTCAGGTCAGGCTGTCAGGTCAGGCTGTCAGGTTAGACTGTCAGGTCCGGCTGTCAGGTCAGACTGTCAGGTTAGACTGTCAGGTCAGGTTGTCAGATGAGACTGTCAGGTCAGGCTGTCAGGTTAGACTGTCAGGTCAGGCTGTCAGGTCAGACTGTCAGGTCAGGCTGTCAGGTTAGACTAACAAGTGAGATTGTCAGGTTAGACTGTCAGGTCAGGTTGTCAGGTGAGACTGTCAGGTCAGGCAGTCAGGTTAGACTGTCAGGTTAGACTGTCAGGTGAGACTGTCAGGTCAGGCTGTCAGGTTAGACTGTCAGGTTAGACTGTCAGGTTAGACTGTCAGGTCAGGTTGTCAGGTGAGACTGTCAGGTTAGACAGTCAGGTGAGACTGTCAGGTTAGACTGTCTGGTCAGGTTGTCAGGTGAGACTGTCAGGTCAGGCTGTCAGGTCAGGCTGTCAGGTCAGGCTGTCAGGTTAGACTGTCAGGTGAGACTGTCAGGTGAGACTGTCAGGTTAGACTGTCAGGTCAGGCTGTCAGGTCAGGCTGTCAGGTCAGGCTGTCAGGTCAGGCTGTCAGGTTAGACTGTCAGGTCAGGCTGTCAGGTCAGGCTGCCAGGTTAGACTGTCAGGTCAGGTTGTCAGGTGAGACTATCAGGTCAGGCTGTCAGGTTAGACTGTCAGGTCAGGTTGTCAGGTGAGACTGTCAGGTTAGATTGTCAGGTGAGACTGTCAGGTTAGACTGTCAGGTTAGACTGTCAGGTCAGGCTGTCAGGTCAGGCTGTCAGGTTAGACTGTCAGGTCAGGCTGTCAGGTCAGGCTGCCAGGTTAGACTGTCAGGTCAGGTTGTCAGGTGAGACTATCAGGTGAGACTGTCAGGTTAGACTGTCAGGTCAGGTTGTCAGGTGAGACTGTCAGGTTAGATTGTCAGGTGAGACTGTCAGGTTAGACTGTCAGGTTAGACTGTCAGGTGAGACTGTCAGGTCAGGCTGTCAGGTTAGACTGTCAGGCTAGACTGTCAGGTGAGACTGTCAGGTTAGACTATCAGGTGAGACTCTCAGGTTAGACTGTCAGGTGAGACTCTCAGGTTAGACTGTCAGGTCAGGTTGTCAGGTGAGACTGTCAGGTTAGATTGTCAGGTGAGACTGTCAGGTTAGACTGTCAGGTGAGACTGTAAGGTGAGACTGTCAGGCCAGGCTGTCAGGTTAGACTGTCAGGTTAGACTTTCAGATCAGGCTGTCAGGTTAGACTGTCAGGTTAGACTGCCAGGTGAGACTGTCAGGTTAGACTGTCAGGTCAGGTTATCAGGTGAGACTGTCAGGTGAGACTGTTATCAGGTTAGATTGTCAGGTGAGACGGTCAGGTCAGGCTGTCAGGTTAGACTGTCAGGTTAGACTGTCAGGTCAGGTTGTCAGGTGAGACTGTCAGGTTAGATTGTCAGGTGAGACTGTCAGGTTATACTGTCAGGTTAGACTGTCAGGTGAGACTGTCAGGTCAGGCTGTCAGGTTAGACTGTCAGGTTAGACTGTCAGGTGAGACTGTCAGGTTAGACTGTCAGGTCAGTTTGTCAGGTGAGACTGTCAGATTAGATTGTCAGGTGAGACTGTCAGGTTAGACTGTCAGGTGAGACTGTCAGGTCAGGCTGTCAGGTTAGACTGTCAGGTTAGACTGTCAGGTCAGGCTGTCAGGCTAGGCTGTCAGGTTAGACTGTCAGGTGAGACTGTCAGGTTAGACTGTCAGGTCAGGTTGTCAGGTGAGACTGTCAGGTTAGATTGTCAGGTGAGACTGTCAGGTGAGACTGTCAGGTTAGACTGTCAGGTGAGACTGTCAGGTCAGGCTGTCAGGTTAGACTGTCAGGTTAGACTGTCAGGTGAGACTGTCAGGTTAGACTGTCAGGTCAGGTTGTCAGGTGAGACTGTCAGGTTAGATTGTCAGGTGAGACTGTCAGGTTAGACTGTCAGGTGAGACTGTAAGGTGAGACTGTCAGGCCAGGCTGTCAGGTTAGACTGTCAGGTTAGACTGTCAGGTCAGGCTGTCAGGTTAGACTGTCAGGTTAGAGTGCCAGGTGAGACTGTCAGGTTAGACTGTCAGGTCAGGTTATCAGGTGAGACTGTCAGGTTAGATTGTCAGGTGAGACTGTCAGGTTAGGCTGTCAGGTTAGACTGTCAGGTGAGACTGTCAGGTTAGACTGTCAGGTCAGGTTGTCAGGTGAGACTGTCAAGCTAGATTGCCAAGTGAGACTGTCAGGTTAGACTGTCAGGTTAGACTGTCAGGTGAGACTGTCAGGTCATGCTGTCAGGTTAGACTGTCAGGTTAGACTGTCAGGTGAGACTGTCAGGTTAGACTGTCAGGTCAGGTTGTCAGGTGAGACTCTCAGGTTAGATTGTCAGGTGAGACTGTCAGGTTAGACTGTCAGGTGAAACTGTCAGGTGAGACTGTCGGGTCAGGCTGTCAGGTTAGACTGTCAGGTTAGACTGTCAGGTCAGGCTGTCAGGTTAGACTGTCAGGTGAGACTGTCAGGTTAGACTGTCAGGTAAGGTTGTCAGGTGAGACTCAGGTTAGATTGTCAGGTGAGACTGTCAGGTTAGACTGTCAGGTTAGACTGTCAGGTGAGACTGTCAGGTCAGGCTGTCAGGTTAGACTGTCAGGTTAGACTGTCAGGTCAGGCTGTCAGGTCAGGCTGTCAGGTCAGGCAGTGAGGTCAGCCTGTCAGGTTAGACTGTCAGGTGAGACTGTCAGGTGAGACTGTCAGGTTAGACTGTCAGGTCAGGCTGTCAGGTCAGGCTGTCAGGTCAGGCTGTCAGGTTAGACTGTCAGGTCAGGCTGTCAGGTCAGACTGTCAGCTTAGACTGTCAGGTCAGGTTGTCAGGTGAGACTGTCAGGTCAGGCTGTCAGGTTAGACTGTCAGGTGAGACTGTCAGGTGAGACTGTCAGGTTAGACTGTCAGGTCAGGTTGTCAGGTGAGACTGTCAGGTGAGACTGTCAGGTTAGACTGTCAGGTTAGACTGTCAGGTGAGACTGTCAGGTCAGGCTGTCAGGTTAGACTGTCAGGTTAGACTGTCAGGTGAGACTGTCAGGTTAGACTGTCAGGTCAGGTTGTCAGGTGAGACTGTCAGGTTAGATTGTCAGGTGAGACTGTCAGGTTAGACTGTCAGGTCAGGTTGTCAGGTGAGACTGTCAGGTCAGGCTGTCAGGTCAGGCTGTCAGGTCAGGCTGTCAGGTTAGACTGTCAGGTGAGACTGTTAGGTGAGACTGTCAGGTGAGACTGTCAGGTTAGACTGTCAGGTGAGACTGTCAAGTCAGGCTGTCAGGTTAGACTGTCAGGTTAGACTGTCAGGTCAGGCTGTCAGGTTAGGCTGTCAGGTTAGACTGTCAGGTGAGACTGTCAGGTTAGACCGTCAGGACAGGTTGTCAGGTGAGACTGTTAGGTTAGATTGTCAGGTGAGACTGTCAGGTTAGACTGTCAGGTTAGACTGTCAGGTGAGACTGTCAGGTCAGGCTGTCAGGTTAGACTATCAGGTTAGACTGTCAGGTGAGACTGTCAGGTTAGGCTGTTAGGTCAGGTTGTCAGGTGAGACTGTCAGGTTAGATTGTCAGGTGAGACTGTCAGGTTAGACTGCCAGGTGAGACTGTCAGATGAGACTGTCATGTCAGGCTGTCAGGTTAGACAGTCAGGTTAGACTGTCAGGTCAGGCTGTCAGGTTAGGCTGTCAGGTTAGACTGTCAGGTGAGACTGTCAGGTTAGACTGTCAGGTCAGGTTGTCAGGTGAGACTGTCAGGTTAGATTGTCAGGTGAGACTGTCAGGTTAGACTGTCAGGTTAGACTGTCAGGTGAAACTGTCAGGTCATGCTGTCAGGTTAGACTGTAAGGTTAGATTGTCAGGTGTGACTGTGAGGTTAGACTGTCAGGTCAGGTTGTCAGGTGAGACTGTCAGGTTAGATTGGACCTTGTTTCTCTTTCGAAAACCACCTCTTTCAGCAGACTTTTGGACTACCCATGGGTTCGCCACTCAGTGCAGTCCTGGCGAACCTATACAAGGAACATCTTGAAGCCGAACGTTTCTCCACCATTATTCCTTCGTCTGTCACCTGGCTCCGTTATGTTGACGACATTCTCCTCATAACTCCTAAACGTTTCATTGTTAAAGCTCTCCAAGACAAGCTCAACCAGTTCAATCCAGTTCACACTTGAAGAAGAAGTCGACAACACTCTTCCTTTCCTTGATGTTCTGCTTTGCAAAGCTGACCACGAACTTCGTTTTAAAGTCTATCGAAAACCCACCAACCAAAACGATCTTCTCCACTTTTACTCTCACCACGACACCAAAACCAAACGTGGTGTAATTATAGGCTTCTTCCTGCGTGCACTCAGAATCTGCAGCAATGAGTTTCTTGAAGAAGAATGCACGATGATTGAACAAGTATTTTCTAAACTTCACTATCCTCGTCACTTCATCAGAGACTGCAGACGACGGGCATTAAACATCTTCAACACACCCAGAGAAGACACTGCCGAGAAGAGATACATAGTCCTCCCCACCAACTCCATTGCCAAACATGTTTCCAACATCTTCTCCAATACCTCATTTCAAGTATCTACCTCCACAACCACGACCATCAAGGACATTACCAGTGATAGACAGGACAAGCTTCCACCCTCTGCAGGGGTATACATAATCCCTTGTAATGACTGCAACAAGTTATACGTTGGCGAAACATCAAGGAACCTCCAAACACGTATTTCAGAACACCAATACGCAAGCAGGTCTGACGACACAAGGAATGCCTGCGTACAACACCGTAATTCACACAACCACTTGATAAACTACAGAAACTCAAGACTTATCGCCACAGAAGACAACACTCAATACCGAAGAATCCTGGAATCATCACTTATTTCTATATCCGACAACTTCAACCAGAATAGTGGCTTCTATAACATAGCTGAACCACTTGCCAAGAAACTTCTTCATCGCTATCCCACATAAGAACACTGTAGAAGGTCTGCTCACAAACTTGTCCAATCTCCTTTCCAAGCTACCCAAGATTTTAGACTCAGATGCAGCATTCTCCACCTGACCTCAGCGCTCTGATCCTGACTATAAATACTCGCGTTCCTTCCACCCCAGGTAGTTCTGTTTGTGACTTGAAAAAGCCCACTTTGTGGGCGAAACGTAGTCAATAAAGGATCACATTATACTGCATATGTGTTCATATTTCCACTGTCAAGTCAGGCTGTCAGGTTAGACTGTCAGGTTAGACTGTCATGTGAGACTGTCAGGTTAGACTGTCAGGTCAGCCTGTCAGGTCAGACGGTCAGGTTAGACTGTCAGGTCAGACTGTCAGGTCAGACTGCCAGGTCAGACGGTCAGGTCAGACTGCCATGTCAGACTGTCAGGTCAGGCTGTCAGGTCAGGCTGTCAGGTGAGACTGTCAGGTGAGACTGCCAGGTTAGACTGTCAGATCAGGCTGTCAGGTGAGACTGTCAGGTGAGACTGTCAGGTGAGACTGTCAGGTGAAACTGTCAGGTGAGACTGTCAGGTCAGGCGCTCAGGTCAGACTGTCAAGTTAGGCTGTCAGGACAGGCTGTCAGGTCAGGCTGTCAGGAGAGACTGTCAGGTGAAACTGTCAGGTCAGACTGTCAGGTCAGGCTGTCAGGTCAGGCTGTCAGGTTAGACGGTCAGGTCAGACTGTCAGGTCAGACTGCAAGGTCAGACGGTCAGGTCAGACTGTCAGGTCAGACTGTCAGGTCAGGCTGTCAGGTGAGACTGTCAGGTCAGGCTGTCAGGTGAGACTGTCAGGTGAGACTGTCATGTGAGACTGTCAGGTTAGACTGTCAGGTCAGCCTGTCAGGTCAGACGGTCAGGTTAGACTGTCAGGTCAGACTGTCAGGTCAGACTGTCAGGTCAGACTGCCAGGTCAGACGGTCAGGTCAGACTGCCATGTCAGACTGTCAGGTCAGGCTGTCAGGTCAGGCTGTCAGGTCAGGCTGTCAGGTGAGACTGTCAGGTGAGACTGCCAGGTTAGACTGTCAGATCAGGCTGTCAGGTGAGACTGTCAGGTGAGACTGTCAGGTGAGACTGTCAGGTGAAACTGTCAGGTGAGACTGTCAGGTCAGGCGCTCAGGTCAGACTGTCAAGTTAGGCTGTCAGGACAGGCTGTCAGGTCAGGCTGTCAGGAGAGACTGTCAGGTGAAACTGTCAGGTCAGACTGTCAGGTCAGGCTGTCAGGTCAGGCTGTCAGGTTAGACTGTCAGGTTAGACTGTCAGGTCAGACTGCCAGGTCAGACGGTCAGGTCAGACTGTCAGGTCAGACTGCAAGGTCAGACGGTCAGGTCAGACTGTCAGGTCAGACTGTCAGGTCAGGCTGTCAGGTGAGACTGTCAGGTCAGGCTGTCAGGTGAGACTGTCAGGTGAGACTGCCAGGTTAGACTGTCAGATCAGGCTGCCAGGTGAGACTGTCAGGTGAGACTATCAGGTGACACTGTCAGGTGAAACTGTCAGGTGAGACTGTCAGGTTAGGCGCTCAGGTCAGACAGTACATATCGCATGTCAAGTCAAACAGGTCAGGTCATACAGGTCACATCAGACAGGTAGGACAGACAGGTCAGGTCAGACAAGTCAGGTTAGACTATCAGGTCAGACAGGTCAGGTTAGACTATCAGGTCAAACAGGTCAGGTCAGACTATGAGGCCAAACAGGTCAGGTCAGACAGATCAGGTCAGAATGTCAAGTCAAACAGGTCAGGTTATACAGGTCACATCAGACAGATCAGGTCAGATAGGTCAGGTCAGACAACTCAGGTTAGACTATCAGGTCAGACAGGTTAGGTCAGACAGGTCAGGTCAGACAGGTCAAGTCAGACTATCAGGTCAGACAGGCCAGGTCAGACTGGTCAAGTTAGAGAGGTCAGACAGGTCAGGTCAGACTGTCAGGTCAGATAGGTAAGGTCAGACAGGCCAGGTGACTGTTAGGTCAGACAGGTCAGGTCAGACTGTCAGACCAGACAGGTCAAGTCAGACTGTCAGGTCAGACAGGTCAAATCAGACTGTCAGGTCAGACAGGTCAGGTAAGACTGTCAGGTCAGACTGTCAGACCAGACAGGTCTGGTCAGACAGGTCAGGTAAGACTGTCAGGTCAGACAGGTCAAGTCAGGCTGTCAGACCAGACAGGTCAAGTCGGACTGTCAGGTCAGACAGGTCAAGTCAGACTGTCAGACCAGACAGGTCAGGTCAGACTGTCAGGTCAGACAGGTCAAGTCAGACTGTCAGGTCAGACAGGTCATGTCAGACTGTCAGGTCAGACAGGTCAGGTCAGACTTTCAGGTCAGACAGGTCAAGTCAGATTGTCAGACCAGACAGGTTAAGTCAAACTGTCAGGTCAGACAGGTCAGGTCAAGCTGTCAGGTCAGACTGTCAGGTCAGACTGTCAGGTCAGACAGGTCAGGTCAGACTGTCAGGTCAGACAGGTCAGGTCAGACTGTCAGGTCAGACAGGTCAAGTCAGACTGTCAGACCAGACAGGTCAAGTCAGACTGACTGTCAGGTCAGACAGGTCAGGTCAGACTGTCAGGTCAGACTGTCAGGTCAGACAGGTCAGGTCAGACAGGTCAGGTCAGACTGTCAGACCAGACAGGTCAGGTCAGACTGTCAGGTCAGACAGTTCAGGTCAGACTGTCAGGTCAGAAAAGTCAAGTCAGACTGTCAGGTCAGACAGGTCAGGTCAGACTGTCAGTTCAGACAGGTCAGGTCAGACTGTCAGGTCAGACAGGTCAGGTCAGACTGTCAGGTCAGAAAAGTCAAGTCAGACTGTCAGTTCAGACAGGTCAGGTCAGACTGTCAGGTCAGACAGGTCAGGTCAGACTGTCAGGTCAGACAGGTCAAGTCGGACTGTCAGGTCAGACAGGTCAAGTCAGACTGTCAGACCAGACAGGTCAAGTCAGACTGACTGTCAGGTCAGACAGGCCAGGTCAGACTGTCAGGTCAGACAGGTCAGGTCTCAACAGGTCAGTGCGGGTTCCTCTCAATGTTTAAATGTTTGTTTTTTCTTCATTACAACAGTCGGAAAATTGAACATAATTTCAAGTATATTTAAAATGCCGTGCACTAGTGTATCCCCCTGACATGCTGTGCACTAGTGTATCCCCCTGACATGCTGTGCACTAGTGTATCCCCCTGACATGCTGTGCACTAGTGTATCCCCCTGACATGCTGTGCACTAGTGTATCCCCCTGACATGCTGTGCACTAGTGTATCCCCCTGACATGCTGTGCACTAGTGTATCCCCCTGACATGCTGTGCACTAGTGTATCCCCCTGACATGCTGTGCACTAGTGTATCCCCCTGACATGCTGTGCACTAGTGTATCCCCCTGACATGCTGTGCACTAGTGTATCCCCCTGACATGCTGTGCACTAGTGTATCCCCCTGACATGCTGTGCACTAGTGTATCCCCCTGACATGCTGTGCACTAGTGTATCCCCCTGACATGCTGTGCACTAGTGTATCCCCCTGACATGCTGTGCACTAGTGTATCCCCCTGACATGCTGTGCACTAGTGTATCCCCCTGACATGCTGTGCACTAGTGTATCCCCCTGACATGCTGTGCACTAGTGTATCCCCCTGACATGCTGTGCACTAGTGTATCCCCCTGACATGCTGTGCACTAGTGTATTCCCCTGACATGCTGTGCACTAGTGTATCCCCCTGACATGCTGTGCACTAGTGTATGGCCCTGACATGCTGTGCACTAGTGTATCACCCTGACATGCTGTGCACTAGTGTATCCCCCTGACATGCTGTGCACTAGTGTATCCCCATGACATGCTGTGCACTAGTGTATCCACCTGACATGCTGTGCACTAGTGTATCACCCTGACATGCTGTGCACTAGTGTATCCCCCTGACATGCTGTGCACTAGTGTATCCCCCTGACATGCTGTGCACTAGTGTATCCCCCTGACATGCTGTGCACTAGTGTATCCCCCTGACATGCTGTGCACTAGTGTATTCCCCTGACATGCTGTGCACTAGTGTATCCCCCTGACATGCTGTGCACTAGTGTATTCCCCTGACATGCTGTGCACTAGTGTATCCCCCTGACATGCTGTGCACTAGTGTATCCCCCTGACATGCTGTGCACTAGTGTATCCCCCCGACATGCTGTGCACTAGTGTATCCCCCAGACATGCTGTGCACTAGTGTATCCCCCTGACATGCTGTGCACTAGTGTATTCCCCTGACATGCTGTGCACTAGTGTATCCCCCTGACATGCTGTGCACTAGTGTATTCCCCTGACATGCTGTGCACTAGTGTATTCCCCTGACATGCTGTGCACTAGTGTATCCCCCTGACATACTGTGCACTAGTGTATTCCCCTGACATGCTGTGCACTAGTGTATTCCCATGACATGCTGTGCACTAGTGTATTCCCCTGACATGCTGTGCACTAGTGTATTCCCCTGACATGCTGTGCACTAGTGTATTCCCCTGACATGCTGTGCACTAGTGTATCCCCCTGCCATGCTGTGCACTAGTGTATTCCCCTGACATGCTGTGCACTAGTGTATCCCCCTGACATGCTGTGCACTAGTGTATTCCCCTGACATGCTGTGCACTAGTGTATTCCCCTGACATGCTGCGCACTAGTGTATCCCCCTGACATGCTGTGTACTAGTGTATTCCCCTGACATGCTGTGCACTAGTGTATCCCCCTGACATGCTGTGCACTAGTGCATCCCCCTGACATGCTGTGCACTAGTGTATCCCCCTGACATGCTGTGCACTAGTGTATCCCACTGACATGCTGTGCACTAGTGTATCCCCCTGACATGCTGTGCACTAGTGTATCCCCCTGACATCTTGTGCACTAGTGTATCCCCCTGACATGCTGTGCACTAGTGTATCCCCCTGACATCCTGTGCACTAGTGTATCCCCCTGACATGCTGTGCACTAGTGTATTCCCCTGACATGCTGTGCACTAGTGTATCCCCCTGACATGCTGTGCACTAGTGTATCCACCTGACATGCTGTGCACTAGTGTATCCCCCTGACATGCTGTGCACTAGTGTATCCCCCTGACATGCTGTGCACTAGTGTATCCCCCTGACATGCTGTGCACTAGTGTATCCCCCTGACATGCTGTGCACTAGTGTATCCCCCTGACATGCTGTGCACTAGTGTATCCCCCTGACATGCTGTGCACTAGTGTATCCCCCTGACATGCTGTGCACTAGTGTATCCCCCTGACATGCTGTGCACTAGTGTATCCCCCTGACATGCTGTGCACTAGTGTATCCCCCTGACATCCTGTGCACTAGTGTATCCCCCTGACATGCTGTGCACTAGTGTATTCCCCTGACATGCTGTGCACTAGTGTATCCCCCTGACATGCTGTGCACTAGTGTATCCCCCTCACATGCTGTGCACTAGTGTATCCCCCTGACATGCTGTGCACTAGTGTATCCCCCTGACATGCTGTGCACTAGTGTATCCCCCTGACATGCTGTGCACTAGTGTATCCCCCTGACATGCTGTGCACTAGTGTATCCCCCTGACATGCTGTGCGCTAGTGTATCCCCCTGACATGCTGTGCACTAGTGTATCCCCCTGACATGCTGTGCACTAGTGTATCCCCCTGACATGCTGTGCACTAGTGTATCACCCTGACATGCTGTGCACTAGTGTATCCCCCTGACATGCTGTGCACTAGTGTATCCCCCTGACATGCTGTGCACTAGTGTATCTCCCTGACATGCTGTGCACTAGTGTATCTCCCTGACGTGCTGTGCACTAGTGTATCTCCCTGACATGCTGTGCACTAGTGTATCCCCCTGACATGCTGTGCACTAGTGTATCTCCCTGATATGCTGTGCATTAGTGTATCCCCCTGACATGCTGTGCACTAGTGTATCCCCCAGACATGCTGTGCACTAGTGTATCCCCTTGACATGCTGTGCACTAGTGTATCTCCCTGACATGCTGTGCACTAGTGTATCCCCCTGACATGCTGTGCACTAGTGTATCACCCTGACATGCTGTGCACTAGTGTATCCCCCTGACATGCTGTGCACTAGTGTATCCCCCTGACATGCTGTGCACTAGTGTATCCCCCAGACATGCTGTGCACTAGTGTATCCCCCTGACATGCTGTGCACGAGTGTATCTCCCTGACGTGCTGTGCACTAGTGCATCCCCCTGACATACTGTACACTAGTGTATCACCCTGACATGCTGTGCACTAGTGTATCCCCCAGACATGCTGTGCACGAGTGTATCTCCCTGTCATGCTGTGCACTAGTGCATCCCCCTGAAATACTGTACACTAGTGTATCACCCTGACATGCTGTGCACTAGTGTATCCCCCTAACATGCTGTGCACTAGTGTATTCCCCTGACATGCTGTGCACTAGCGCATTCCCCTGACATGCTGCGCACTAGTGTATCCCCCTGACATGCTGTGCACTAGTGTATCCCCCTGACATGCTGTGCACTAGTGTATCCCCCTGACATGCTGTGCACTATTGTATCCCCCAGACATGCTGTGCACTAGTGTAACCCCCTTACATGCTGTGCACTAGTGTATTCCCCTGACATGCTGTGCACTAGTGTATCCCCCCTTACATGCTGTGCACTAGTGTATCCCCCTGACATGCTGTGCACTAGTGTATCCCACTGACATGCTGTGCGCTAGTGTATCCCCCCGACATGCTCTGCACTACTGTGTCCCCCTGACATGCTGTGCACTAGTGTATCTCCCTGACATGCTGTGCATTATTGTATCCCCCTGACATGCTGTGCACTATTGTATCCCCCTGAGATGCTGTGCACTAGTGTAGCCCCCTGACATGCCGTGCAGTAGTGTATTCCCATGACATGCTGTGCACTAGTGTATCCCCTTGACATGTTGTGCACTAGTGTATCCCCCTGACATGCTGTGCACTAGTGTATCCCCCTGATATGTTGTGCACTAGTGTATCCCTCTGACATGCTGTGCACTAGTGTATCACCCTGACATGCTGTGCACTAGTGTATCCCCCTGACATGCTGTGCACTAGTGTAACCCCTTGACATGCTGTGCACTAGTGTATCTCCCTGACATGCGGTGCACTAGTGTATCCCTCTGACATGCTGTGCACTAGTGTATCCCCCTGACATGGTGTGCGCTAGTGTATCCCCCCTGACATGCTGTGCACTAGTGTATCCCCCTGACATGCCGTGCGCTAGTGTATCCCCCTGACATGCTGTGCACTAGTGTATCCCCCTGACATGCTGTGCACTAGTGTATTCCCCTGACATGCTGTGCACTAGTGTAACCCGCTGACATGTTGTGCACTAGTGTATCCCCCGACATGCTGTGCACTAGTGTATTCCCCTGACATGCTGTGCACTAGTGTATCCCCCTGTCCTGCTGTGCACTAGTGTATCGCCCTGACATGCTGTGCACTAGTGTGTCCTCTTGACATGCTGTGCACTAGTGTATTCTCCTGACATGCTGTGCACTAGTGTATTCCCCTGACATGCTGTGCACTAGTGTATTCCCCTGACATGCTGTGCACTAGTGTATTCCCCTGACATGATGTGCACTAGTGTATTCCCCTGTCATGCTGTGCACTAGTGTATTCCCCTGACATGCTGTGCACTAGTGTATTCCCCTGACATGCTGTGCACTACTGTATTCCCCTGACATGCTGTGCACTAGTGTATTCCCCTGACATGCTGTGCGCTAGTTCAACCCCCTGACATGCTGTGTACTAGTGTATCCCCGCTGATATGCTCTGCACTAGTGTATTCCCCTGACATGCTGTGCACTAGTGTATTCCCTTGACATGCTGCGCACTAGTGTATCCCCCTGACATGCTGTACACTAGTGTATCCCCCTGACATGCTGTGCGCTAGTGTGTCCCCCTGACATCCTGTGCACTAGTGTATCCCCTTGACATGCTGTGCACTAGTGTATTCCCCTGACATGCTGTGCTCTAGTGTAACCCCCTGACATGTTGTGCACTAGTGTATCCCCCTGACATGCTGTCCACTAGTGTATTCCCCTGACATGCTGTGCACTAGTGTAACCCCCTGACATGTTTTGCACTAGTGTATCCCCCGACATGCTGTGCACTAGTGTATTGCCTTGACATGCTGTGCACTAGTATATCCCCCTGTCCTGCTGTGCACTAGTGTATCGCCCTGACATGCTGTGCACTAGTGTGTCCTCTTGACATGCTGTGCACTAGTGTATTCTCCTGACATGCTGTGCACTAGTGTATTCCCCTGACATGCTGTGCACTAGTGTAACCCCCTGACATGCTGTACACTAGTGTATCCCCCTGACATGGTGTGCACTAGTGTATCCCCTTGACATGCTGTGCGCTAGTGTATTCCCCTGACATGCTGTGCACTAGTGTATCCCCCAGACATGCTGTGCACTAGTGTATCCCCCTGACATGCTGTGCACTAGTGTATTCCTCTGTCATCCTGTGCACTAGTGTATCCCCCTGACATGTTGTGCACTAGTGCATTCCCCTGACATGCTGTGCACTATTGTATCCCCCTGACATGGTGTGCACTAGTGTATCCCACTGACATGCTGTGCGCTATTGTATCCCCCTGACATGCTGTGCTCTAATGTATCCCCTTGACATGCTGTGCACTAGTGCATCTCCCTGACATGCTGTGCACTAGTGTATCCCCCTGACATGCTGTGCACTAGTGTAACCCCCTGACATGCTGTGCACTAGTGTATTCCCATGACATGCTGTGCACTAGTGTATCCCCTTGACATGTTGTGCATTAGTGTATGACCCTGACATGCTGTGCACTAGTGTATCCCCCTGACATGCTGTGCACTAGTGTATCCCCCTGACATGCCGTGCACTAGTGTATTCCCCTGACATCCTGTGCACTAGTGCAACCCCTTAACATGCTGTGCACTAGTGTATTACCCTGACATGCTGTGCACTAGTGTAACCCCCTGACATGCTGTGCAGTAGTGTATTCCCCTGACATGCTGCACACTAGTGTATCCCCCTGACATGCTGTGCACTAGTGTATCCCCCTGACATGCTGTGCACTAGTGTATTCCCCTGACATGCTGTGCACTAGTGTATCCTTCTGACTTGCTCTGCACTAGTGTATCCCTCTAACATGCTGTGCACTAGTGTATCCCCTGTCATGCTGTGCAGTTGTGTAACCCCGTGACATGCTGTGCACTAGTGTATCCCCTGTCCTGCTGTGCACTAGTGTATCGCCCTGACACGCTGTGCACTAGTGTATCCCCCTGACATGCTGTGTACTAGTGTATCCCTCTGACATGCTGTGCACTAGTATATCCCCCTGACATACTGTACACTAGTGTAACCCCCTGACATTCTGCGCACTAGTGTATCCCCCTGACATGTTGTGCACTAGTGTATCCACCTGACATGCTGTGCACTAGTGTAACCCCCTGACATGCTCTGCACTAGTGTATCCCCCTGACATGCTGTGCACTAGTGTATCCCCTGACATGCTGTGCACTAGTGTATCGCCCTGACATGCTGTGCTCTAGTGTATCCCCCGACATGCCGTGCACTTGTGTATTCTCCTTACATGCTGTGCACTAGTGCATCCGCCTGACATGCTGTGCACTAGTGTATCCCCCTAACATGCTGTGCACTAGTGTATCCCCCTGACATACTGTACACCAGTGTAACCCCCTGACATGGTGTGCACTAGTGTATCCCCCTGACATGCTGTGCACTAGTGTATTCCTCTGACATGCTTTGCACTAGTGTATCCCCCTGACATTCTGTTCACTAGTGTATCCCCCTGACATGCTGTGCACTAGTGTATTCCCCTGACATGCTGTGCACTATTGTATCCCCCTGACATGCTGTGCACTTGTGTATCCCCTAACATGCTGTGCACTAGGGTATCCCTCTGACATGCTGTGCACTAGTGTATCCCTCTGACATGCTGTGCACTAGTGTATCCCCCTGACATACTGTACACTAGTGTAACCCCCTGTCATGGTGTGCACTAGTGTATCCCCCTGTCATGCTGTGCTCTAGTGTATTCCTTTGACATGCTGTGCACTAGTGCATTCCCCTGACATGCTGCGCACTAGTGTATCCCCCTGACATGCTGTGCACTAGTGTATCCCCCTGACATGCTATGCACTAGTGTATTCCCCTGACATGCTATGCACTAGTGTATCCCCCTGACATGCTGTGCACTAGTGTATTTCCCTGACATGCTGTGCACTAGTGTATCCCCCTGACATGCCGTGCACTAGTGTATTCACCTGACATCCTGTGCACTAGTGCAACCCCATAACATACTGTGCACTAGTGTATTCCCCTGACATGCTGTGCACTAGTGTATCCCCCTGACATGCTGTGCACTAGTGTAACCCCCTGACATGCTGTGCACTAGTGTATCTCCCTGACATGCTGTGCACTAGTGTATCCCTCTGACATGCTGTGCACTAGTGTATCCCCCTGACATACTGTACACTAGTGTAACCCCGTGACATGGTGTGCGCTAGTGTATCCCCCTGACATGCTGTGCACTAGTGTATTCCCCTGACATGCTGTGCACTAGTGTATCCCCCTGACATGCCGTGCACTAGTGTATTCACCTGACATCCTGTGCACTAGTGCAACCCCATAACATACTGTGCACTAGTGTATTCCCCTGACATGCTGTGCACTAGTGTAACTCCCTGACATGCTGTGCACTAGTGTATTCCCCTGACATGCTGCACGCTAGTGTATCCCCCTGACATGCTGTGCACTAGTGTATCCCCCTGACATGCTGTGCACTAGTGTATTCCCCTGACATGTTGTGCACTAGTGTATCCCACTGCCATGCTGTGCACTAGTGTATCCCTCTGAAATGCTGTGCACTAGTGCATCCTCCTGACATGCTGTGCACTAGTGTATCCCACTGCCATGCTGTGCACTAGTGTATCCCTCTGACATGCTGTGCACTAGTGTATCCCCCTGACATGCTGTGCACTAGTGTATCCCCCTGACATACTGTACACTAGTGTAACCCCCTGACATGGTGTGCACTAGTGTATCCCCCTGACATGCTGTGCACTAGTGTATTCCCCTGACATGCTGTGCACTAGCGCATTCCCCTGACATGCTGCGCACTAGTGTATCCCCCTGACATGCTGTGCACTAGTGTATCCCCCTGACATGCTGTGCACTAGTGTATCCCCCTGACATGCTGTGCACTAGTGTATTCCCCTGACATGCTGTGCACTAGTGTATCCCCCTGACATGCTCTGCACTAGTGTATCCCCCTGACATGCTGTGCACTAGTGTATCCCCCTGACATGCTGTGCACTATTGTATCCCCCAGACATGCTGTGCACTAGTGTAACCCTCTTACATGCTGTGCACTAGTGTATTCCCCTGACATGCTGTGCACTAGTGTATCCCCCTTGCATGCTGTGCACTAGTGTATCCCCCTGACATGCTGTGCACTAGTGTATCCCACTGACATGCTGTGCGCTAGTGTATCCCCCTGACATGCTCTGCACTAGTGTATCCCCCTGACATGCTCTGCACTAGTGTATCCCCCTGACATGCTGTGCATTAGTGTATCCCCCTGACATGCTGTGCACTATTGTATCCCCCTGAGATGCTGTGCACTAGTGTATCCCCCTGACATGCTGTGCAGTAGTGTATTCCCATGACATGCTGTGCACTAGTGTATCCCCTTGACATGTTCTGCACTAGTGTATCCCCCTGACATGCTGTGCACTAGTGTATCCCCCTGATATGTTGTGCACTAGTGTATCCCCCTGACATGCTGTGCACTAGTGTAGCACCCTGACATGCTGTGCACTAGTGTATCCCCCTGACATGCTGTGCACTAGTGTAACCCCCTGACATGCTGTGTACTAGTGTATCTCCCTGACATGCTGTGCACAAGTGTATCCCTCTGACATGCTGTGCACTAGTGCATCCCCCTGACATACTGCACACTAGTGTAACCCCCTGACATGGTGTGCGCTAGTGTATCCCCCTGACATGCTGTGCACTAGTGTATCCCCCTGACATGCTGTGCACTAGTGTATCCCAATGACATGCCGTGCACTAGTGTATTCCCCTGACATCCTGTGCACTAGTGCAACCCCTTAACATGCTGTGCACTAGTGTATTCCCCTGACATGCTGTGCACTAGTGTAACCCCCTGACATGCTGTGCACTAGTGTATTCCCCTGACATGCTGCACACTAGTGTATCCCCCTGACATGCTGTGCACTAGTGTATCCCCCTGACATGCTGTGCACTAGTGTATTCCCCTGACATGCTGTGCACTAGTGTATCCTTCTGACTTGCTCTGCACTAGTGTATCCCTCTAACATGCTGTGCACTAGTGTATCCCCTGTCATGCTGTGCAGTTGTGTAACCCCGTGACATGCTGTGCACTAGTGTATCCCCTGTCCTGCTGTGCACTAGTGTATCGCCCTGACACGCTGTGCACTAGTGTATCCCCCTGACATGCTGTGTACTAGTGTATCCCTCTGACATGCTGTGCACTAGTATATCCCCCTGACATACTGTACACTAGTGTAACCCCCTGACATTCTGCGCACTAGTGTATCCCCCTGACATGTTGTGCACTAGTGTATCCACCTGACATGCTGTGCACTAGTGTAACCCCCTGACATGCTCTGCACTAGTGTATCCCCCTGACATTCTGTGCACTAGTGTATCCCCCTGTCCTGCTGTGCACTAGTGTATCGCCCTGACATGCTGTGCTCTAGTGTATCCCCCGACATGCCGTGCACTTGTGTATTCTCCTTACATGCTGTGCACTAGTGCATCCGCCTGACATGCTGTGCACTAGTGTATCCCCCTAACATGCTGTGCACTAGTGTATCCCCCTGACATACTGTACACCAGTGTAACCCCCTGACATGGTGTGCACTAGTGTATCCCCCTGACATGCTGTGCACTAGTGTATTCCTCTGACATGCTCTGCACTAGTGTATCCCCCTGACATTCTGTTCACTAGTGTATCCCCCTGACATGCTGTGCACTAGTGTATTCCCCTGACATGCTGTGCACTATTGTATCCCCCTGACATGCTGTGCACTTGTGTATCCCCTAACATGCTGTGCACTAGGGTATCCCTCTGACATGCTGTGCACTAGTGTATCCCTCTGACATGCTGTGCACTAGTGTATCCCCCTGACATACTGTACACTAGTGTAACCCCCTGTCATGGTGTGCACTAGTGTATCCCCCTGACATGCTGTGCTCTAGTGTATTCCTTTGACATGCTGTGCACTAGTGCATTCCCCTGACATGCTGCGCACTAGTGTATCCCCCTGACATGCTGTGCACTAGTGTATCCCCCTGACATGCTATGCACTAGTGTATTCCCCTGACATGCTATGCACTAGTGTATCCCCCTGACATGCTGTGCACTAGTGTATCCCCCTGACATGCTGTGCACTAGTGTATCCCCCTGACATGCTGTGCACTAGTGTATCCCCCTTACATGCTGTGCACTATTGTATCTCCCAGATATGCTGTGCACTAATGTAACCCTCTTACATGCTGTGCACTAGTGTATTCCCCTGACATGCTGTGCACTAGTGTAACCCCCTGACATGCTGTGCACTAGTGTACCCCCTGACATGCTGTGCACTACCGTATCCCCCTGACATGCTGTACACTAGTGTATCCCCCTGACTTACTGTACACTAGTGTAACTCCCTGACATGGTGTGCACTAGTGTATTCCCTGTCATGCTGTGCACTAGTGTATCCCCCTGACATGCTGTGCACTAGTGTACCCCCATGACATGCTGTGCACTAGTATATTCCCTTACATGCTGTGCACTAGTGTATCCCCCTGACATGCTGTGCACTAGTGTATCCCTCTGACATGCTGTGCACTAGTGTATCCCCTGACCTGCTGTGCACTAATGTGTCCCACTGCCATGCTGTTCACTAGTGTATCCTCCGCCATGCTGTGCACTAGTGTAACCCCCTGACATACTGTGTACTAGTGTATTCCCCTGACATGCTGTGCACTAGTGTATCCCCCTGATATGCTGTGCTCTAGTGTATCCCCCTGTCCTGCTGTGCACTAGTGTATCGCCCTGACATGCTGTGCACTAGTGTATCCCTTTGAGATGCTGTGCACTAGTGTATTCTCCTGACATGCTGTGCACTAGTGTATCCCCCAGTCCTGCTGTGCACTAGTGTATCGCCCTGACATGCTGTGCACTACTGTATCCCCCTGACATGCTGTGCATTAGTGTATCCCCCTGACATGCCGTGCGCTAGTGTATCCCTTTTATATGCTGTGCACTAGTGTATCCCCCTGACTTGCTGTGCATTAGTGTATCCCCCTGACATGCCGTGCACTAGTGTATCCCTTTTATATGCTGTGCACTAGTGTATCCCCCTGACATGCTGTGCACTAGTGTATCCCCCTGACATGCCGTGCACTAGTGTATCCCTTTTATATGCTGTGCACTAGTGTATCCCCCTGACATGCTGTGCACTAGTGTATCCCCCTGACATGCTGTGCACTAGTGTATCCCCCTGACATGCTGTGCACTAGTGTATCGCCCTGACAATGTGTTGACCTGCAGCTACTGCAGCACTTGAAGGAGTTGATTTACAGGTTCAGGACCACATGAAGGTGTTGAGCTTAAGGTCCTGGTCCTGGACCAATTGAGGGGGCTTCCTGTCCAGCACTTGGGCCTGTTTCTGAAGGTCCACACACACAAACAAACAAACAAACAAATAAACACATACACACACACACACTCACACATACACTCTCCATGCTGAATTTACCCCAACTCATCACCTGGGAGAGGAAAGAGGGGACTGACGGAGGGGAAGGCGGGGAACCCAGCAAGTAAATTAGACACCGCCCACCACCGTCACCTCAAATCACACGCCGCATCACCCAGGTACCTGGGAGACCAGTATCAGCATCCCATGTTACCTGGGAACCCATCACCTGCCTCCCATGGTGCTTGCGAAACCATTAACGGTCTCCCATGGTATCCTGGAGACCAGCACTTGCCTCCCATGGTATCCTGGAGACCAGCACTTGCCTCCCATTTAACCTGAGAAACCAGCACCTCATCCATGGTACCTGGGAGTCAGCATCTGCCTCCCATGGTACTTGGGAGGCTGCACCTACCTCCCACGGTACCTGGGAGGCAAGCACCTGCCTCCCTTGGTTCCTGGGAGACCAGCTCCTGCCTCACATGGTACCTGCAAGACCAGCCTGCCTCTCATGGTATCTGGGAGACAAACCTTCCTCCAGTGGTGCCTACGAGATCAGTACCTGTCTCCTGGTACCTGGGAGACCAGCACCTGCCTCCATGGTTCCTGGAAGACCAGCAATTCCCTCCATGGTTCCTGGGAGACCAACACCTGCCTCCCATGGTACCTGCAAGACCAGCACCTACCTCTCATGGTACCTGGGAGACCAGCACCTGCCTCCCATGGTACCTGGGAGCCTAGCACTATCCTTTCAGGTTGTACTGTGCGTGTGTGTTATGGCTGGAGTGGTGTGGTAGCAAGTATTCGTCTTAGTTACTATAAGAATCTTGGCGTCTTGTAAGTATCTTGGGCCTCTCGATTCTTCTTATTTACTACCCAGTTATGGGTCACCCGTCTTCCCTCCCCTTCTTCCCTCTCCTGGGTTAAGATGAATTTAAGTCAGTGAAGAATCAGAAGCAGCGGCCTCATTCTTGCTGCTCATTCCCGGTGGGTCGTCAACCTGAAGAGTCAAGCAGTGGGGCTCGTTGCCACTGTGCTTTCTTAGGCCATTCGACTGGATGCTGATCCATCGCAATCAGTAGTTAGACATTCTCTAGCAAAACAACCAGTTTAATTCTTTGTTTTATTATACCACGAATTTAGCGTTTGAAGCTTCTGCTCTGTTGACAGTTACTCCTAAAATATGATGAATTTTGAAGGTAGTTACTCAGAGAGGAGCTGAATTAAAGAGGTTTCTGAAGGTCGTAGCTCCGTCAGAGACGGTGACACACAACATCGAAGGCAACAGCGATGGTCAGTGCCGCAACACTGCTGATTAAGGTTATCACTCCCATCTTTTCCTACAATAATGAAAATTCTCGACTTATTTTGGACTCGTCCGTTGACAATAATCAACAGATTTAACAGTTCAACTGCGAGAGGCCTTTTTGAAGCTGTGGATGTAATGGCGTCATGCAAATGATGAAGCTTATCACTCAGATTATGCTCTCTACAGTAAGCGAAACGTTGTTTCAATACAAGCGTCACGATGTTTCGTCTTAGAGTAGAAGGAAAAATGTTGTCACTGATCGTGAGATAATTTTCTCAAGGATGATGCCAGTGTCTGACAGTAGTGACACTTGCTGTGTCGGCACTGCCCGTCACTCAGATTGGCTAGTTTTGGTTAACTGGGCTTAAATTATTATTATTATAATCAAAAAGAAGCGCTAAGCCACAAGGACTATACAGCAACTGGGCTTAAAGCTTATTGACTCACTAGTGAGTTTTCAAATGAAACATACACCTCGCGGCGTCAACATCCCTGTGACTGTTCTTGGTCGTTGTTTATAACACCAGCAACAGACGGAACCGGAATTCACGAAAATTGTTCAGGTAGATTAAATTACGAAGGCAATAAGATGTAAAACAAAAACTTGGAGTCCTCCCTCGCTCGGATCATCTCTTGAAGAACTGGGACCACATTGGTCTTCTTTCACAAAGAGTTTTGAAGCCCACTCTCCTTGATGACAGTCTTCTTGCTGTGTCTCCCACCCATCAAGATATGGTCGGTGGCTGGACTTCCTCCATTCACTTGCAGGGTTTCCTGTGTAGGTTAATGGGATGGGTAGAGTGAAGTCTCGTGTACCTCCTCCAGGACTTTTACCTGGAGAGTGTTAACGTCTATCAGCAGCGATAGACAAGCCACGGCTGATCTGAAGGATGGGTAGCATACTGTTCTGGTATGTGTGTGTACTCACCTAGTTGCAGGGGTCTAGTCATAGCTCCTGACCCTGCCTCATCGCTGGTGGCTACTAGGTTCACACTCTCCCTTCTCCATGAGCTTTATCAAACCTATTCTTAAAGCTATGTATGGATCCAGCCTCTGCTACATCACTCTCCATATTGTTCCACTTCCTGAGAGCTCTCTTACTGAAGAAATACTTCCTAACACCACTGTGACTCATCTGAGTTTCCAACTTTCAGTTGTGCCCCCTTCTTACCGTGTCCTATCTCTGAAACATTCTAGCGCTATCCACCTTGTCAAATCCTCTCAGTATTTTATATGTCGTTATCAGGCCTTCCCTATCCTCCTGTCCTCCAGTGTCTTCAGGGTGATTTCCCTAAACCTCTCCTCGTAGGACATACCCCGTAGCTCCAGGACTAGTCTTGTTGAAAACTTTTGCACGTTCTTTAATTTCTTGACGTTCTTGACCAAGTATGGGTTCCATAATGGCGCTGCATACACCAATATGGGCCTGACGGACACATGTACAGTGTCTTGAGTGACTCCTTACTCAGGTGTCGAAACGCTATTCTTAGGGTTGCCAGACTCCCATATTGCAGCAGTTATTTGGTTGTTGTGCGCCTCAGGCGATGTACTTGGTATGATGCTCACCCCGAGATCCTTTTCCTTAAGTGAGTTAAGCAGTCGTAGACCAATTAAGCTATACTCCATCTGCGGTCTTCTTTGTCCTTTCCAAATTTCTTGACTTTGCACTTGCTGGGGTTAAACTCCAGGAGCCATTTGCCAGACCAAGTTTACAGCCTGTCCACATCTCCTTGTAGGCTTACCTGATCCTCGCCCATTTGTATTCTTCTCATTAGCTTCACTTTATCTGCGAACAGGGACACCTCTGAATCTATCCCTTCTGGCATGTCATTCACATATACTAGAAACAGCACCGGCCCTGGGACTGACCCTTGTGGAACTCCACTCGATACATTCATCGTCTCTGACACCTCGTCACGTATTAGCAGTATTTCCTTCCTTGCAGATATTTCCTGATCCACTGCAGTACTTTGCCTTCTATTCCTGCCTGCTCTTCTAGCTTTTCAACCAGTTTCTTGTGTGGTACTGTATCGAAAGCCTTCTCACAGTCCAAGAAGATGCAGTCTACCCATCCCTCCCTCTCTCTCCTGTCTACTTCTGTTACCTTATCATAGAACTCCAGTAGGTTTGTGATGCTGGATTTTCCTTCTGTGAAGCCGTGTTGGTTGTCATTTATGAGCCCGTTCCTTTCTAGGTGCTCAACCACTCTTCTTCTGATAATCTTCTCTATAACTTTACATACTATACATATTAGTGACACAGGTCTGAAGTTCAGTGATGCCTGTCTGTCTCCTTTCTTAAAAATTGGGACTATGTTTGCTGTCTTTCACACCTCAGGCAGTTGTCCTGTTTCAATAAATTTATTGAAGATTATTGTTAGTGGCACACATAGTGCATCTGCTCCCTCTCTCAGGACCCATGGAGAGATGTTATCTGGGCCCACCACCTTCGAGGTATCTAGTTCACCTAGCAGTTTCTTCACCTCCTCCTCGGCTGTGTGCAGTGTGTCCAGCAATTGCTGGTGCACCCTACCCCTCTTTCTTTGCTGGATGCTTCTCTTTCTTCACCGTGAATACCTCCCTAAATCTTGAGTTGAGCTTCCTCACATACTTCCTGGTCTCTCCCTGTGAGCTCTGTTCCTTCCTTCCTTCCTCAGCCTGATCACCTAATCCTTGACTGTTGTTTTACTGCTGATGTGGCTGTGAAACAACTCTGGGTCAGATCTGGCTTTCGATGCTATGTCACTCTCATACTGACGCTGGTCTTCTCTTGTTATCGATGCATATATATTTCTGGCTCTTCAGCTCAGCTCCCTATTTTCCCGAACCCTTTGCCTTCTATAATTTTTCCATGCTCTCTCCACACCTCCGGGTAAATTATGGATTCACTCTGGTGTTCCCATTCTTTCTGTTGCTCCTTGTACCAATGGGCAACAGAAACAATGGGAGTGTAAAAGACTTCTCCTCTGCCTCCCAGCACTTTGCGGTTACGTGTTCCATCATTTAGTTTACTGTGTGTGTGTGTGTGTGTGTGTGTGTGTGTGTGTGTGTGTGTGTGTGTGTGTGTGTGTGTGTGTGTGTGTGTGTGTGTGTGTGTGTGTGTGTGTGTGTGTGTGTGTGTGTGTGTGTGTGTGTGTGTATTTTGAAAAAAAAAACACTTTAGCTGGAAATACCAAATCTTTAAAATGTGAATAAAATTTCATAGCAGTAAAGAATGTTAATTTTAAGAGTAAATGTCATGGAATAAGACACATGCGCAACTCTTGGGTATCTTTATTGCCGGAACGTTGCGCCTGCACAGCAGGCTTTTTCAGTCGAACACAAACGAATGCAACACTAGAAACAGCAGAAACACTTTAACTGTGATCAGTCCCTCATCTTGAAAACGGGAACTGTCAGTTTGGGCTGGAAATGGAAAATTTAATATGGAAACATAATTTCGAGATGTCAAGAGCTAATTTAATATAGGAATGGAAAGCTGAACCTAAAAAACGGCAAGTGCAGTGCAAGAATGGGAAGTTGAACCTAAAAAACGGCAAGTGCAGTGCAAGAATGGGAAGCTGAACCTAAAAAACGGCAAGTGCAGTGCAAGAATGGGAAGTTGAACCTAAAAAACGGCAAGTGCAGTGCAAGAATGGGAAGTTGAACCTAAAAAACGGCAAGTGCAGTGCAAGAATGGAAAGTTGAACCTAAAAAACGGCAAGTGCAGTGCAAGAATGGGAAGTTGAACCTAAAAAACGGCAAGTGCAGTGCAAGAATGGGAAGTTGAACCTAAAAAACGGCAAGTGCAGTGCAAGAATGGAAAGTTGAACCTAAAAAACGGCAAGTGCAGTGCAAGAATGGAAAGTTGAACCTAAAAAACGGCAAGTGCAGTGCAAGAATGGAAAGTTGAACCTAGTGGTCACAGGGTCTGTAAATCAAAGTTTGGTGAAAATACACCTATCTTTAAATTTCAAACACATTTACGAATTATTTTTGTTAAATTAAAAGTGAGCTAGTACAAAAATGTTCATATATATGAGGTCTCGTTCTTGGACGGAGATGTTCGTTTCTTTTCCAGTTTTTAAGTGATTAGGGTTTTCTTATTCAGGCTGCCAAAAATTGTTTTTTAATTGGTCAGTGTAGATTCCCCTTTGATTAAAATGTCTTGAAATGGATTCTTGTTTGGCCAGATCCGTCAGGATACGTTCTTATTTGGTCAAAATTAATTCTCGGTCAGAGTTGGATATTAGTTAGAACATAAGAACATAAGAAAGAAGGAACACTGTAGCAGGCCTACTGGCCCGTGCGAGGCAAGTCCAAGTCTCCTACCGGCTTAAGCCAATGCCCCAACCTTGTGCAACATCTGGTTATCTTTATTGTAGACGTTTCGCCATCCAGTGGCTTTATCAATACAAATTCTTGGACATAATTAGAAAACAGAAGAACTATATACAAAAGATGAGGTAATCAGTCCCTCAGCCTTGGAGGTGGTGTTTACAACACAGTGGTTGTAGAGATTCTGAAGCACAGGCAAGGAGACTGGCGCTTATATAGGCGTCAGTGAAGAGAGACGTGTAGCAGACGAGGGTATAGTCACTGGTAGGCGGGATTCCCCAGTGGAAGTAGGTTCTTCCCAAATTGATGGGCTAGTTGTAGAAGTTGTCTTAACTTTCATCTTGTCTTGCACAACTAGTCAGGTCAGGTCACATTCACTTAAGGAAGGAACACGGCAACTGACCTAGAAGCACAAGCTAATCAGGTCCAACTCACACCCACCCACACCCACTCATGTATTTATCTAATCTATTATTAAAATTACACAACGTTTTAGCCTCTATAACTGTACTTGGGAGTTTGTTCCACTCATCTACAACTCTATTAACAAACCAGTGTTTCCTATATCCTTCTTGAATCTGAATTTTTCCAACTTAAAACCATTGCTACAAGTCCTGTCTAGGCTAGATATTTTCAGCACGTTATTTACATCCCCTCTATTTATTCCTGTCTTCCATTTATACACCTCAATCATATCCCCCCTAATTCTACGCCTTTCTAGAGAGTGCAGATTCAGGGACCTTAGTCTATCCTCATAGGGAAGATTTCTGATACATGGGATCAACTTTGTCATCTTCCTTTGTATGTTTTCCAGAGCATTTGTATCCATTCTGTAATACGGTGACCAGAACTGAGCAGCATAATCTAAATGAGGCCTAACCAAGGATGTATAGAGTTGAAGAACAACCTGAGGACTCCTATTATTTACGCTTCTTGATATGTTCGCTTTATTGTGAACACTTATGCACTGTTGTCTTGGTTTTAGATTACTGCTAACCAGAACTCCTAAATCTCTTTCGCAATCTGTAATATTAAGATCTGCGAAAAAGATTTAGGAGTTCTGGTTATCAGTAATCTGAAACCAAGACAACAGTGCATAAGTTAGCAAAAAAAAGTTCTTAGTTATTAAAAAATAGGCTCTCAATTAGGCAATATAGGTTCTTGTTCGATTAAAATTACTTCTAAATTAGTTAAAATCGATTCGTAGTTGAAACACATTATCTTATCTGTCATGTACATATTAAAATAATTTTAATGGTATGCAAATTACTCTATATTATTATTAACATTTCCTTCACCAGTTTACATGATCAGTTAACATATATATATATATATATATATATATATATATATATATATATATATATATATATATATATATATATATATATATATATATATATATATATATATATATATATATATATATATATATATATATATATATATATATATATATATATATATATATATATATATATATATATATATATATATATATATATATATATATATTACTTTTTATTGACAGATCGGCCGTTTCCCACCAAGGCAGGGTGGCCCGAAAAAGAAAAATTGTCACCATCATTCACTCCATCACTGTCTTGCCAGAGGTGTGCTTACACTACAGTTAAAAAATTACAATATTGACATCCCTCCTTCAGAGTGCAGACACTGTACTTCCCATCTCCAGGACTCAAGTCCGGCCTGCCGGTTTCCCTGAATCTCTTCATAAATGTTTTCTTGCTCACACTCCAACAGCACGTCAAGTCCTAAAAAACATTTGTCTCCAAGCCCCTCGCACACGAAACCTCCTTTCCTCCCTCCCTCCAACCTTTCCTAGGCAGACCCCTACCCCGCCTTCCCTCCACTACAGATTGGTATACTCTCGAAATCATTCTATTTTTGTTGCATCCTCTCTTCATGTCCGAACCATCTCAACGACCCATCCTCAGCCTTCTGGATAATAGTTTTGTAAATCCCGCACATCTTTCTAATCTCCAAACTACGAATATTCTGCATTGCATTCACACCACACATTGCCCTCAGACATGAATTCTTCACTGCCTCCAGCCTTCTCTTTGTTACAACATTCACAACCCATGCTTCACACCCATATAAGAGCGTTGGTATAACTATACTGTCATACATTCCCTTCTTTGCTTTCATGGATAAAGTTCTTTGTCTCCACAGACTCCTCAGTGCACCACTCACCTTTTTCCCCTCATCAATTCTATGATTCACCTCATCCTTTATAGACCCCTCTGCTGACACTTCCACTCCCAAATATCTGAACACATTCACCTCCTCCATACTCTCTCCCTCCAATCTGATATCCAATCTTCAGTTACCTAATTGATTTGTTATCCTCATCACCTTACTCTTTCCTATATTCACTTTTAACTTCCTTCTTGTACATACCCTACCTAACTCATCAACCAACCTCTGCAACTTCTCTTCAGAATCTCCCAAAAGCACAGTGTAATCAGCTAAGAGCAACTGTGACAACTCCCACTTTGTGTGAGATTCTTTATCTGTTAACTCCACAACTCTTGCCAAGACCCTCGTATTCACTTTTCTTTCAACCCCATCAATAAATATATTGAACAACCACGGTGATATCACACATTCTTGTCTAAGGCCTACTTTTACTGGGAAATAATCCGCCTCTCGCCTACATACCCTAACATGAGCCTCACTATCCTCGTAAAAACTTTTCACCGCTTTCAATAACCTACCTCCTTTACCATACACCTGCAACATCTGCCACATTGCCACTCTCATATGTCTTTTCCAAATCCATAAATGCTACAAAAACCTCTTTACCCTTATCTAAATACTGTTCACCTATGTGTTTCACTGCAAACACTTGGTCTACACACCCCCCTACTTTTACGCAAATAACCCGCACATAGAAGAGAGGAGCTTACGACGACGCCTCGGTCCGACTTGGACTCTACCTTTCCTAAAGCCTCCTTGTTCATCTGCTATCCTGCTCTCCGTCTTACTCACAATTCTATCAATAACTCTACCATACACTTTACCAGGTATACTCAACAGACTTATTCCCCTATAATTTTTACACACTCTTTTGTCCCCTTTGCCTTTATACAAAGGAACTATGCATGCTCTCTGCCAATCCCTAGGTACCTTACCCTCTTCAATACATTTACTATATAAAAACGCTAAGCACTCCAAAACTATATCCCCACCTGCTTTTAACATTTCTATCTTTATCCCATCAATCCCAGCTGCTTTACCCCCTTTCATTTTACCTACTGCCCCACGCACTTCCCCCACACTCACTCCTATAAGATGTTATTCCTCCTTGCCCTATACACGAAATCACAGCTTACATATTTTCATCAACATTTAACAATTCCTTAAAATATTTCCTCCATCTTCCCGATACCTATAACTCTCTATTTAATAACTCTTTTCTCCTGTTTTTAACTAACAAATCCATTTCTTCCCTAGGCTTTCTCAACCTATTAATCTCACTCCAAATTTTTTTTCTTATTTTCAACAAAATTTATTGATAATATCTCACCCACTCTCTCATTTGCTCTCTTTTTACATTGCTTCACCACTCTTTAACCTCTCTTTTTCTTTCCATATACTCCTCTTTCCTTGCATCACCTCTACTTTGTGAAAACATCTCGTATGCTAACTTTTTTTCTCTTACTACTCTCTTTATATTATCATTCCACCAGTCACTCTTTTTCCCTCCCGCACCCACTTTCCTGTAACAACAAACTTCTGCTGAACACTCTAACACTATATTCTTAAACTTACCCCATACATCTACTACATTGCTTGTATTCTCACTAGCACATCTGTCCTCCAACAATTGTTTATATCTTACCCTAACTGCCTCCTCATTTAGTTTATAAACCTTCACTTCTCTCTTACTTGCTGCTTCCATTTTCTTTGTATCCCATCTACCTTTTACTCTCACTGTAGCTACAACTAAAAAGTGATCTGATATATCTGTGGCCCCTCTATAAACATGTACATCCTGAAGTCTACCCAACAGTCTTTTATCTACCAATACATAGTCGAAGAAACTACTGTCATTACGTTCTACATCATATCTTGTATACTTATTTATCCTCTTTTTCTTAAAATATGTGTTACCTAGAACCAAACCCCTTTCTATACAAATTTCAATCAAATGCTCCCCATTATCATTTACGCCTGGTGTAAATGATACATACATATATATATATATATATATATATATATATATATATATATATATATATATATATATATATATATATATACATATATATATATATATATATATATATATATATATATATATATATATTGGGTCTATATTCCTAAAATGCTTATATCTAGACTTTGCACGATCAGTATGTCGACGAGGTTGCCAGGAACTAGCATGCAAATCATCTTTTTTTTGGGGGGGGAGGGGGGCAAGAGGGCCCATTTACAAGATTATATGGTGAATTTACGTCTTAAGAAATTGGCGTTGCAGGGAGGAGCGAGGCCCAGTAAATGGAAGACTTGACGGCAGAACAATCACATGCATTGTTTAGTGCCAAGTGAAGGAGACGCAACTGTTAGTTATTAACCAGATATAATTCTGAGAGAAGTCGTTTAAGATGTGAGTTGATTTTTGTCTACTGAACATTGTGGGTATTGATGATTATAATCATATATTCTCTCTGTCTCTGTTTGTCTATCTGTCTGTCAGTCTGTCTCTCCCTAATATATATATATATATATATATATATATATATATATATATATATATATATATATATATATATATATATATATATATATATATATATATATATATATATATATATATATATATATATATATATATATATATATATATATATATATATATATATATATATATATATATATATATATATATATATATATATATATATATATATATATATATATATATATATATATATATATATATATATATATATATATATATATATATATATATATATATATATATATATATATATATATATGCAAAACAACCACTCTGAAAGAATAGAGAAATTCCAAGCGCTTTCGTGACTACTCACATTATCCATAGTTCCTTGATAATGTGAGTAGTCACGAAGGCGCTTGGAATTTCTCTATTCTTTCAGAGTGGTTGTTTTGCATATTCTGAAATCACCTGTTTACTGTGATCTTATTTCATATATATATATATATATATATATATATATATATATATATATATATATGTTAATTGATCTTGGCTTAAATATATATATATATATATATATATATATATATATATATATATATATATATATATATATATATATATATATATATATATACATATATATATATATATATATATATATATATATATATATATATATATATATATATATATATATATATATATATATATATAAATATATACAACAATAAAGTTAATAGAACAAGCGAAGACTTATAAAGCTGAGATGCGATCTATTGTATAACCTCACATATGACCTTCTCATTGAGCGTAAGAGTCTGGGAAAGTTTTTATCAGGTCACATATCAAGTGACCTGATTAAATCTGAAGACTTTGCTAATTATGATTTTCCATTGCTTGTGCCAACAATTATTGTGGTTATTTAACTTTGTATTGTTGATGCAACGTTTGTGTTTAATGGCGAGTTTTACGCTGAGAAGTTTGGTAAGACAATAGGAAACCTTGGAACAAGGTTCGTAGGTTCGAGTCTCCTTCAGCCAGAGATCAGTGTTTGTGTATATTTCGCCTGCTCTTGCGAATTCCTTGCATTGTTCAAATCTCTAGTAAGGCTGATGCATGCAGGGTTAGGTTAGGTAAGGTTCGTCAGGAAACAGGACATATGTTTCCTGACGCGGGTCTTAGTCAGATGATGACCCGCCTTTGGAGCTTTTGGTGCAGGGGATGAGATGAACAGCTGTACGCCTTCTCCCTGAAAGCTGGCTGCCTTGGATCAAAGTCTAGCGCAAGCTGGACTCCAAGGTATTGGTCCAGTGTGGGTAGATTGGTAAAGCACTGCGTACCTTGTTCCAAGGTTCGTAGGTTCAAGTCTCCTTCAGGCAGAGATCAGTGTTTGTGTATATTTCGCCTGCTCTTGCGAATTCCTTGCGTATACACACACACACACACACACACACACACACACACACACACACACACACACACACACACACACACACACACACACACACACACACACACACACACACAAATATATATATATATATATATATATATATATATATATATATATATATATATATATATATATATATATATATAGATATATTTATGTCGTGCCGAATAGGCAGAACTTGCGATCTTGGCTTAAATAGCAACTCTCATCTTTCCATATAGGACAAGTGAAAATTTGTGTATGCAATAATTTCGCCAAAATCATTCTGAACCTAACGAAAAAAATATATTTCACTGTGTTTGTCTAGTATTAAATGATTGTAAACAAATCTAAAATATATATAGTTGGGTTAGGCTTAAATAAATTGTTCTTGTTATGAAAAGGTTAGGTAAGCTTTCTAAGATTCTTTTGGTGCAAAATTAAAAATTTTTACGTTAACATTAATGAAAAAAAAATATATCTTTCAACGTATAAGAGAAAATTTTAGAAGTTACTTAATTTTAAATGAGTTCTTGCTAATTAACCAGTTTTACATATTCGGCACGACATATATATATATATATATATATATATATATATATATATATATATATATATATATATATATATATATATATATATATATATATATATATATATATATATATATATATATATATATATATATATATATATATATATATATATTTTATTTATTATCACACTGGCCGATTCCCACCAAGGCAAGGTGGCCCGAAAAAGAAAAACTTTCACCATCATTCACTCCATCACTGTCTTGCCAGAAGGGTGCTTTACACTACAGTTTTTAAACTGCAACATTAACACCCCTCCTTCAGAGTGCAGGCACTGTACTTCCCATCTACAGGACTCAAGTCCGGCCTGCCGGTTTCCCTGAACCCCTTCATAAATGTTACTTTGCTCACACTCCAACAGCACGTCAAGTATTAAAAACCATTTGTCTCCATTCACTCCTATCAAACACGCTCACGCATGCCTGCTGGAAGTCCAAGCCCCTCGCACACAAAACCTCCTTTACCCCCTCCCTCCAACCTTTCCTAGGCCCACCCCTACCCCGCCTTCCTTCCACTACAGACTGATACACTCTTGAAGTCATTCTGTTTCGCTCCATTCTCTCTACATGTCCGAACCACCTCAACAACCCTTCCTCAGCCCTCTGGACAACAGTTTTGGTAATCCCGCACCTCCTCCTAACTTCCAAACTACGAATACTCTGCATTATATTCACACCACACATTGCCCTCAGACATGACATCTCCACTGCCTCCAGCCTTCTCCTCGCTGCAACATTCATCACCCATGCTTCACACCCATATAAGAGCGTTGGTAAAACTATACTCTCATACATTCCCCTCTTTGCCTCCAAGGACAAAGTTCTTTGTCTCCACAGACTCCTAAGTGCACCACTCACTCTTTTTCCCTCATCAATTCTATGATTCACCTCATCTTTCATAGACCCATCCGCTGACACGTCCACTCCCAAATATCTGAATACGTTCACCTCCTCCATACTCTCTCCCTCCAATCTGATAACCAATCTTTCATCACCTAATCTTTTTGTTATCCTCATAACCTTACTCTTTCCTGTATTCACCTTTAATTTTCTTCTTTTGCACACCCTACCAAATTCATCCACCAATCTCTGCAACTTCTCTTCAGAATCTCCCAAGAGCACAGTGTCATCAGCAAAGAGCAACTGTGACAACTCCCACTTTATGTGTGATTCTTTATCTTTTAACTCCACGCCTCTTGCCAAGACCCTCGCATTTACTTCTCTTACAACCCCATCTATAAATATATTAAACAACCACGGTGACATCACACATCCTTGTCTAAGGCCTACTTTTACTGGGAAAAAAATTCCCTCTTTCCTACATACTCTAACTTGAGCCTCACTATCCTCGTAAAAACTCTTCACTGCTTTCAGTAACCTACCTCCTACACCATACACTTGCAACATCTGCCACATTGCCCCCCTATCCACCCTGTCATACGCCTTTTCCAAATCCATAAATGCCACAAAGACCTCTTTAGCCTTATCTAAATACTGTTCACTTATATGTTTCACTGTAAGCACCTGGTCTACACACCCCCTACCTTTCCTAAAGCCTCCTTGTTCATCTGCTATCCTATTCTCCGTCTTACTCTTAATTCTTTTAATTATAACTCTACCATACACTTTACCAGGTATACTCAACAGACTTATCCCCCTATAATTTTTCACTCTCTTTTATCCCCTTTGCCTTTATACAAAGGAACTATGCATGCTCTCTGCCAATCCCTAGGTACCTTACCCTCTTCCATACATTTATTAAATAATTGCACCAACCACTCCAAAACTATATCCCCACCTGCTTTTAACATTTCTATCTTTATCCCATCAATCCCGGCTGCCTTACCCCCTTTCATTTTACCTACTGCCTCACGAACTTCCCCCACACTCACAACTGGCTCTTCCTCACTCCTACAAGATGTTATTCCTCCTTGCCCTATACACGAAATCACAGCTTTCCTATCTTCATCAACATTTAACAATTCCTCAAAATATTCCCTCCATCTTCCCAATACCTCTAACTCTCCATTTAATAACTCTCCTCTCCTATTTTTAACTGACAAATCCATTTGTTCTCTAGGCTTTCTTAACTTGTTAATCTCACTCCAAAACTTTTTCTTATTTTCAACAAAATTTGTTGATAACATCTCACCCACTATATATATATATATATATATATATATATATATATATATATATATATATATATATATATATATATAATATGATGGCGAATTTCGCAAAAAGTACTGATGACTGCATCTGTAAGATTCCCTGAAAAAAAATGATTATTGTCTAACTGGATAAGACTATAATGTTCTAGTTATTCATATGACAGATTTAAACCATCTAATTGATCTTCAAAATGGCCGAGAAGGTTGTATCAAGCAGGTCCCTGGAATACCTGGAGTCTACCTGGGGAGGATTTCGGGGGTCAGCGCCCCCGCGGCTCGGTCTGAGGCCAGGCCTCATGGTGTATCAGGGTCTGATCAACCATGGTGTTACTATTGGTCGCAATCAAAATGACGTACGAACCACAGCCTGGTTAGTCAGGTACTGACTTCAGGTGAGTGTCTATTGCCTTCTTGAAGACAGCCAGAGGTCTATTGGTAATCCCCCTTATGAATGCTGGGAGGAAGTTGAACAGTCATGAGCCCCGGACACTTACTGTGTTGTCTCTCGGTGTACTCGTGGCGCCCCTGCTTTTTAGTGGGGGAATGTTGCATCTCCTGCCGTGTTTTTTGCTTTCATAGGGAGTGATTTTCGTGTGCAAGTTTGGCACTAATTCCTCTAGGATTTTCCAAGTATACATTATCATGTATCTTTCTCGTCTGCGTTCGAGGGAATACAGATCAAGGACCTTCAACTGTTCCCAGTAATTTAGATGCCTTATCGTACTTATGTGTGTCGTGAAAGTTCTTTGTACACTCTCCAGGTCTGCAATGTCACCAGCCTTGAAGGGGGCAGTTAGTGCACAGCAGTATTCCAGTCTAGAGAGCACAAGAGATTTGAAGAGAATCATCTTGGGGTTGGCGTCCCTAGTTTTGAAGGTTCTTATTATCCATCCTACCATTTTCCTAGCAGATGAGGTAGATACATTGTTGTGGTCTTTAAAGGCGAGATCCTATGACATTATCACTCCCAGGTCCTTCACATTACTTTTTCGCTCTATTGTATGGTTAGAATTTGTCGTATATCCTGATACAGTTTTAATTTCCTCAAGTTTTCCATATTTGAGTAGTTGAAATTTATCTTGATTGAACTTCATATTGTTTTGAGTGGCCAGTTGGAAGATTTGGTTGATGTCCGCTTGGGGTCTCGCGGTGTCTTTGACGGAGGTCACTGCCATGGTGATCCGGGTGTCATCCGCAAAGGATGACATGGAGCTATGGCTTACATCTCTGTCATTGTCAGAAATGAGGATGAGGAATAGAATAGGAGCGAGTACTGTGCCTTGTGGAACAGAGCTTTTCACTGTAGCTGCCTCAGACTTTACTCTGTTTACTATTGCTCTCTGTGTTCTGTTTGTCAGGAAGTTATAGATCCATCTACCAACTTTTCCTGTTATTCCTTTATCACGCATTTTGTGCCCTATTACACCATGGTCACACTTGTCGAAAGCTTTTGCAAAGTCTGTGAATAATACATTTGTATTTTGTTTATCCTCTACAGCATCCAGGACCTTGTCATCGTGGTCCAGGAGCTGGGACAGGCAGGAGCGACCTGCTCTAAACCCGTGTTGTCCTGGGTTGTGTAACTGATGAGTATCTAGGTGGTTGGCGATTTTGCTTCTTAGAACGCTTTCAAAGATTTTTATGATATGGGATGTTAGTGTTATCGGTCTGTAGTTCTTTACAATTGCCTTACCACCACCTTTGTAGAGTGGGGATATATCTCTTATTTTCAGGGACTGTGGGATGACCCCTGTGTCCATGCTCTCTCGCCATAGAATGCTGAAGGCACGTGACATTGGCTTCTTGCAGTTCTTGATGAACACAGAGTTCCATGAGTCTGGGCCTGGGGCAGAGTGCATGGGCATGTCATTTATTGCCTTTTCAGAGTCTTGTGGTGTTAGGATAATATCAGAGATTTTTGAGATGACCAAATTTTAGGTCTCGTTCATAAAGAATTCAATTGGAATGTGGACCCTTAGTCTGGGTAGCGGCTCGCTTAACACTGAGTCATACTGAGACTTTAGCATCTCACTCATTTCTTGGCTGGTTATAATAAAAATATAATATCTTTATCTCTGCAAGGACATTTACAAGGTATACAGACCATAGTTGACATCAGTGACATACTACTATAAAGCCGCTTGTTATGCAGAGCATTTCAGGTAAATTAGATCAGTTTTGTCCTGGGATGCGACCCACACCAGGAACCCATTTTTACTAAATGTTGAACATGGTTTACCAGTATAAAGAAACACGCTGAATGTTTCCACTCCGTCTCTACTTAGTGAGGAGAGACGTATGTGAGGTCATATGTGAGGTCATATATGAGGTCATATGTGAGGTCATATGTGAGGTTATATGTGAGGTCATATGTGATGTCATGTGTGATGTCATGTGTGAAGTCATATGTGAGGTCATATGTGAAATCATATGATAGGTCATGTATGAGGTCATATGTAAGGTCATATGTGAGGTCATGTGTGAGGTCATACTGAGGTCATATGTAAGGTCATATGTGAGGTCATGTGTGAGGTCATACTGAGGTCATACGTGAGGTCTTCTGTTATTTTACGTATTTCTTGATTATGTGAGAAATATTAGGAAAGCGCTCGAAATTTCACTATTTTTCACCGGGGTTATTTTGCATACAGTGATATTACCTGTTTGTATATGTGTGTGTGTGTACTCACCTAATTGTACTCGCCTAATTGTGGTTGCAGGGGTCGAGACTCAGCTCCTGTCCCGCCTCTTCACTGACCGCTACTAGGTCCTCCCTCTCT